>NC_041342.1:26870649-26910649 GCF_004354835.1 Perca flavescens
ATATATGATTATTAATGATTAATTATACTCATTTATGTGAAGACACTGGTCATGTTAATGATTTCTCACAATAATTATCAACAATGACTTAACAAGGTGGGTAACCGATAATATCAATATTCAATTTTCATTTTTAGAACAGGCCTGAGGGCTACTCATGTGGTCCTTGGGGGCTACCTGGTGCCCGCGGGCACCGCGTTGGTGACCCCTGGTCTACACTCTTCCCGTTACCATGGTAACAGTTAATGAGCAGCAGCTCATAAATATGTAATGAGCAGCATAAACAGCACACTCTGAAAGGGACTGAAACAGAGGGTAATAGAGGTAGGTAAGAATCTTTTCCTACAAGCTAATTCCAGCAAACAACTTTAGAAATATGTTTTCTGGAACTCATAGACCTATTTTAACTTGTTGAAACGTCATAATATTGGCACTTTAAAACTCTTTTGAAATGGCAGTATATAGATCTACAGACACCTTTCACATTAAAAGAAAAAAAAATGAATACACATAAATGCAGGGCAAGAGTATGAAAAATAATGCTATGGCGTTCACAATCACTTCCCAGCAGATCCCAACCAACCTGAACACCCATGGGAGATTACCGAGTAGACAGCAGTCTCCAGCAGATTGACATTTTTCACTTTTCTGCATTTTCAGTATATTATAGAACAAGACATGAAAAGATAGTATGGAAGGAGGCTACAGATGATGAATAAGTAGCGAGGAAAAGGATATTGATGAAGTCATTAAATAAATATAAAAAGGATACAAGGAAAGAACTAAAAGAAATGGAAAAGAGGGTAAAAGAAAACTTTTGAAACCCATTTCCGACACTCAAAAAAACAAAAAAACATTGGAATTTTTTATATACACTGTATGTGCTAGATTTTTTCTTAAAGTGGCGGAAATGGACTTTGATACAAACGACAAAAACAGCCTCAAAAAGAAGGAAGGAAATATGACGTAAGGGAGGAAGGAGGCATGGTGCAAAGAAAGAAGAGAGAAGGAGGACGGAAGGAAGCAGCCTGGTTACCCAAATCTTTTTTTTTTTTCATCCAATCAAATGGCGAATCCCTGGTTGGAAAACCGCTGACCAATCAGAGCTTTGCAGGTGTGATTAAGAATGGGGTCAGCATCTTCCAGTACCAAAGCCAGAAAAAAAACAACGAAAAACATTTCCAGGAAAAGGGTGCAAAGCTTTGATGAGATTAAAGGTTCAATTGACATATTTCGGTCATCTTGTTAAACATGAACTATTCCTAGTAACCAATTTCAGAGCTGGCATATCGGCCGAAAATGATATCGGCAAGACAGATACTACTGATTGGCCTAAATAATGAAATGAAATGTTGAGTGAGGTGAGACTGACTATCAGACATGAAAGAAGAGGGGAGGGGGAAAGAAGACGACAAAAAAGTGATGAAAGAAGGAAGGAAGGAGGAAAGGATGATACAGTCCAGAGGTATTGATGAGAAATTGATTAGTCAGAGGACATGAGAGGTTGAAAGGGGCAACAGAGGCTAAGTTGCCGTACCTCAATTTCTCCCTTCATGCACGCACGCGCGCACACACACACACACACACACACACACACACACACACACACACACACACACACACACACACACACACACACACACACACACACACACACACACACACACACACACACACACACACGCACACAGGCACACACACGCTCTATTCTCTCAGCCTCTCCTCCATTTCAGTTTCCTCTCTCTGTGTTCAACAAATTCTCTTTCTCTCTCTCCCACTCTGAGTCAGCCTCTCCCTACCATTTCTTAGTGATTATAAATAACCTATGGAAGACGTTTCAGAGAGTACAGCCTTGCCGCAGGAGCTGTCCCAGCAAATGGAATATAATAAGCCAACCCCCCCCCCCTCCCACACCCTCCCTGTGTGCTGCTGGTCCAATTGGTGCAGCAGGAAATATCACTAATTAGGCAGATAGAAGATTCTCGCAGCAATTACTGCCTGATATCCGAGACATTTGTTAAGCTTGTTAGTGGGGACTGGTAGCTTCATTAGGAGAGGAGTGAGTGGTGGCAACAGCAATAAAGTTGATTTATATCCACAATGCTGGTGACCTTTGTCGCACTTCTCTTATTTTCATCTGCTCTGCCATCAAATTAAATTTCATACAGAAACAATAAACACAATCTTCAGAGAAAATTGTTATTTTTTTTGGTGGGAGAATGCAGTACACTTAGTGGTAGGAAATATCACGTTTCCATCACATGAGGATGGATGTAGAGTATGTGCCAGCGTAAGTGGTGCGTCATTGTCCAATGACAATCATGTCGAAAGAGAAAGACCTTGTTTTTAGCACTTAATCCTTCAGTATCTGAAATCCTAAAAATGACCATATCTGGAGATACATGGTGTTCACATGGCAGCACCAATACGAGAAGGCATACGTTGAAATGGAAGAATCTATCATTATTATTTTTGTAATTGTTTTTTTAATATACCTCAAATATAAAACCTTTTCAAGCACCAACAAAAGACATGCCTTGTTTTAGTTTTACTGCCATGTTTTTTAACTAACTAAAAATGTTTTCCGTGCAACACAGAAAGAGGCATACAATCTACGTCAAATTATAAAAAACTGTAGTTATGATGCTTTTAAATGACAACAACATGGCTGAATTAACCTATTACAGGACCACGGGCGCCGCCGTTTAAATGAAAGGGCTTACAGGGGGCTCAATTGCCGGGGAACGATGAGGTCTTTTGTGTGTGTGTGTGTGTGTGTGTGTGTGTGTGGGGGGGGCAATGATAAGAGTTGTTGTTCTTCAACTGTTCAATATGCGTGGCAGTTTCCTGGTCTATGGTAATTTACTTTAAAAGCCATGTTTGTAAAAGTGTAGCTCAAAAACGCTAAAAACTAAAAAGAGAAATTGCAGCGGGAGTCACAGCTATTAGGGGAAAATTCCCCAGCTGACTAGTTATTTTAAAGTTGCAGCAAGCCCTGAGGTCGAGACAAGCAAAAACCCTCCAGCAGCAGAGTAGCAGAGCTGGTAAGTGAAAGGACACCAGCAGAAGTACCACCTGCTTCCACAGGTTATCCAGCAGACAGTTAGCTAGTTTTGCATAGCCAGACCTATCTCCACACTTTGTTTTAGCCCTGGAAACGTAGTAGTTGCAGCAGTATTCTAACTAATGTTAGTATAGTTCATTAGGAATATGTACAACATGAGCACAATATCAACACAAATAATAAACATGTTAAAACTAGAGTTTGACACAGGTCTCCTCTACAGACAGTCCCTCATTAGTAGGTTTGTAATGCAGAACCTTGTATCTTAGTGGTGAAAATTCAAAACAGATTACCAATTGACACACAGTGAACCTGAGCTTTTGGGGCACAAATCACAAAAGTCTCATCTGGCACACAAAATAAAAACATCTGTTAAATTAAATTACACATCACACAGTAGGTTTATCAGACCATTACAACATTGTGTATGTTCATCACTGAATCTGAATCTCGCCAAAGGGGTGTCTGCAGTGGTCATTTCCTCAAGATTATACAAGTAGCAACGAGAGAAATGTGGAATTTATGCAGTATGCTTATGCAAGTCAGTATTTGAAATGATGTAGAGCAAACTTCGCTAATTTGAATGTGTTGTATAACTGCAAATATAGCTAATGAAGTCTAGAGTCTGACTTTACAGTAAACCCTACATTCATAAGTGGCATTTTATGCATTTTGTGTTGAAAGTAAGTCAGTTTTGCTTGCTGCATTAATGGTTTTGTACAATGGAACTTGAGAGAAATGAGTCAAAGCAAACAACTATAATATGTGCGATGTATTAAACTGAATTTCAGGTTCAATATGTCTGCAAATGTTCTCAACGAGTTGGAGAAAATCAGCCTTTGTTATGAACTTTTCCTCAGCTACTAAACTCAAAACGGAATTATTTGTGTATGAATGCTTTCTAACAGGCTTAGAAACCCTGCACAACCTCGGGTGTAACTGTCATATAACGACTTCATTAATTACTGCCAGTCCTACAACGGAGCTCAGACAGTCGATTCATGAGCTGAGGACAATGTGTACTACAGGAGAGAAAAATCTCTATGAAAACAAAGCCAGTAGTCAATAGTGAAGACACAGTGCCTTTTTTAATAGCCACTGTTTGCAAGCATTAATTAAGTCTTTGAAAGTGTTTCAAACTAATGCAATTACAGATTGCACAGATGATCTTCAGTTACAGGCTGTTGAAATGAAAGTCCTGCAAAAGTTTGCAAAAATTGAGGTGGTGACATTTCATGTTGTATTTTGTTCTGTCAAACAGTATGCAAATAGTCACAGGATTCACTGCTTTGATATAGTTCCTTTCATTTTTATGGTTTTAAAGGTTATAAAATAATAATAAAAAATAACAAGGGAACAAAGATGGAATATCAATGTAGATGAACACAAAAAAGGCATTTGTTTTCCTTCTATTGTAGTCCATTGTAAAAAACTTTGCAGTGAGGATGAGTTGATCAGTTTTATGCCCTGCTAAAATTGCAATGCCTGCGCAGGTATGACCATAGCTCTCTAAGAAACTACTAAGTTATTTCTCACTGATTTCAGTGGAAAGCACACTCTATTCCCAACAGTGCAGAGAGCTCTACTTGTCTATGAGCCCACAACATTACATGTTCATTTAAAACGGTGAAAAATATTCAATCTTTCATGAAATCCAATGGCCTGCAATGGCCTACGCAAGCACCTCAGGACTACTTGAAAGCATACTGCCTCATCCACAATTACCTTTGATGGCAGCAGAATAACCATATTGGTCTATATTATCATTTTATGCATAGTGAAATTCGTAACATTACAGCTCTGCCTTTTGAAATGAATCCCTGGTAAAAACTTGGATAATAAGCATATCTCTTTGGGTGACACAATTGGACAGCTCTATCCATTTCTCATTTACAGAGCCAGACTGTACGTATGTCGTGAATTTTATTTTTAGGTGAGCAGATCTCGCTGCAGCTTTTGACTCTCGGTCACTGTGAATAGCCTGCTGATTCCTCTGTGTTCCAGCATTTTGTCAAACAGTATGTACAGCGACTGCAACAAGGAGCAAACACAGTTTCCAAAGCTCAGATGACACCTGTCAAATATTGTGCAAGTAAATAGTGCTGCAGTGCTCTGCATACAAATGCACAAACAAAATACACGTGTGCACACTTTCACATTGAGCCTGTCTCTTTGCTTGCTCTCTCTTATACGACTAATTTGCCTGTGCTAATGTACAGATAGTTAATATGTAGAGAGCAGGTTAGAGTAGATCAACATACATGGACAAACACAAGCAAATCTGGTAGTAATGCATTTGTGTGTCACTGGGTAACAATCGGAGACACTGTAATTGTATAGTTATAGTGTAATACCCTAAAGATGGTTTGTATGACAATTTATTAGTGGAAGCTTTTTTGTATTTCCCTACATGACATGATTTGGTGTGGTTGAAGGACAGTTTTGCTTTCATTTGGTCCACAGTTTAAAGACTCTGAAAAAGCTATTTTCTTAAACAACTTATACTATGAGTTAGGTGGACAGTGGACACACTTTTATTCGCCAAACTTTGAACAGTTTTGGTTATTTCCCAGAAGAGATTTCTGTATTTGTTTTTAATTCCCTCAATGCTCTTCTTACTGGTTTGAAGTGGGTGGGGCTCAGTTGGAAAATGGTGATGTCACATATTCCGTGCACCAAGCAGAATCTAGAATTGTTCTCATCAATTTTAAAATAAATGGAACCAACATTTTTAAAATGAACATCATGCTGTATTGAAGAAGACTTTACACAATTGAGACCATAAAGTCATTGTAAACATTTTTTTATTTAGGTAATAATTCAAGTGAGAAGTAGGGTCATTTTCAAGTAGACTTCTAAGAAAACTGACTTATTTTTGCAACCAGTGGAGGCGCCCTCTGCTGGAAATTAGATAGAATGCAGGTTTAAGACATTTCCGCATTTGCTTCACTTTTCAGACACGGAAGCTTTGTCCATTATTTTTAGTCTATGGTAAGACAGGGAATCTGATATACCGTGTAACCAATCAGAGAGCCAGAATGAACAGCTACGCTGTAAAGAACTGTAGTGAGCAAGGTTGGTTGATGCAGGACTTAACATTAACTTTTTTGCTCACCAGCCACTGTGGCTAGTGGTTTTCCAAAAGCTACTAACCACTCCGCATCTTCACTAGCCATTATTGTGTGGAAAATTCCAGCTGTGTTCCTGTGTCGGGCGATGGCGCAGTAGGCTACTCCAGCCACCAGTGCTACAATATAAAAGGCATGCCAGCTGCCAAAGTGGCTAGTAAGAGTGACTGTGTTACCCACCACTACCGAAAACTACCCGCATTTGGCGGGTTGGCGGGTGCCAAAGTCAAGCCCTGTGCTCACGTAACAGTGTTGTTGTTGACTTAATTACTACTCGTTCTGGGTACAAATAAGATGTATCAGCATCCTTCAGTGCGCCAGCGCAGTACTGTTGCCACAGATACTAGACACCACAACTCCGGTGTACTGAGAAATACAGAGAACTTTCTCTGGCGGTGATATGCTCAACCATTGTGTGAACTAGAGGTGTTGAAATTAATCAAATAATCGATGCATCAAATCGGGGACATGGACGATGCTGCATCGATAATCGGCCGAGCCATAGCCTAATCGATTATTTCTGTTTACAATTTAATGTAGGCCTAACAACATTTCTGTTTAACTATTCTGGTATGTTTTGCAAATTCAGGAAGTGCCATGTGCTCAGTGAGTTAGTTTTATGTATCCAGTTTATTTAGTATTAGAGCACTGCAAAATGTTTTGTTTTTGAACTATGAAAAGCTATGAATTAAATATTCTATATGGCTTTAATAGAAAAATGTATTTGACGCATCGTGATGCATCGAGATATCGAATCGAATTGCTGATATGATAATAGAATCAAAAGATCAGTGAAGATTCACGCCTCTAGTGTGAACTCATTTGGCAAAAGCTTGAATGTAACAGTTGTTAACAGAGCTAACTCTAGCTCTAAAGTGACGGGAAACAACTATAAAAAAAAAAACAAGATACAGGTCAGTGTTAAAAATGTTTTTGCAGAACATACTTGACATGGTGTGACTGATGCCACAATTAACAATGTTTCTGCTTGGAGTTTCGGGTGTTTTAATTTTGGAGGCATAAGCAATTTTGGAAATATTGTGGGATGTGAATATTCACAGGTTAGATGTTGGACTTTTAAACTATCAACAAAATGAACACAAAAGTCACACTTGTGTCTAAATGTAGACTTATTCATTATCTTTTCTCTGCTCGTTTTGGCAGCGTCCAGTTCCCTTGTGAATATATTTAGCCTGCATGTCTGCAGACACGTCATTAGCAGCTATCACCCAGAGAGGGTGTAAAGTGTCAAATGACTGCTTTTAAATAACAAAAATCTCTAATTACACCTTTTCAACCAAGACGACAAGTCTGGCACTCCAAATAAAAATTCCTTCATCTTGCAGACCCAGAAAAACTCTCAAAACCCATTTACTGTATAATTAAATGTAAATGTCAAAATGTGTTATTTAAGAATAATTATCCAGTGGCTGAAATGATTCATTTTGACTGGATTTTTGACAGATAAAATTAATCTTTCTTTCATTTACTGAGCTAATAAAAAGGATTCCATTACCCTTCATCCACCAGTGCTAATTTCAAGACACCAAATATTTCAAAGGTGATGTTTTCCCATCCCATGTCAGTGGAACTGGGGTATATATATATCTGGGTAAAGATAGTAAAACTCCTTTTCTAATTTTGTAGACTCTATTCAGTGCAGATCTCATCATCATCTTTAGGTTTTACAATTATACTCCCAGCGAAGTGAGAGTATGTCATGTTGTTTCTGATTTAATCAACACTTTTTTCTTCAGCAAAGTTTGTTTTCTTTATTCTAGAGCACTAACCTCCCTTACTCTATCTGGCTAAAAGGGGCTGTACTCAAAAAACTGAAAAGAAATTCAGTCTTGGGCAGGAATGGCTGCACAGGGCTCTCGCCTGATGGGACAAGCAAACATGGAACTGGCTGAGCCGTAATGGCTAGCTAACAATGGCAATAGTGCTCCCACTACCTAGCTAATCGCTGCCACTATGCACTACACAGGTCAGGCTCCTTTGGGAAATTGGTACCTCTTATCAGTGGATCACAAAGGGAGAGAGAGGGTGGAGGCAACGGGGAGCGCTAACGGCTACACTGCAAATAGAGCATTAGTTAGCTCGATGCCCATGGACGCGCAAAGGTTTGTTTGTTTAATGTTCTGAATGTCCAGAACAGGCTCTTTAAAGAAACACTAATTTCTAGAAAATGAATAGTAACAGGTTGTTAATTGTTACTTGTTTTAAGAAAATAATGTTTATAGAATTCAGTTATAAACAGATATAACTTTACAAGATGGGTATTTTCTTAAAGTGCACAGTTTGTTATTCCCCCCTTGATTCCACTCTTCATGTCCCAACTAACCAGTAGGATTCTCAATGATGCCTCACTGGCTTCCCAAACACATTCAATGCCATTTCTGTTTTTACTGCTTTTGCACTACAAAACTAAAAGCAGCAGTAAGTAAACCAGAAATATCAATATTTCAATATTAAAATGTTGTCTCAAGACATCTGATTTGTAGTGGGAGAAGGAAAAAAGTTAAACTACTTCTTTTTCTCACTGCTTTGAGCTGCATCATCTCCATCCTATTTCAGGTTGGGAACGTTGGAAAGTAATATCAGGCCAGAAACAGACCAAGGCATGGTTCTTGTTAGCATTTCTAAACTGTCACAACCTCATTTGAAGAAAAACTCAAATATTTCATTTTTGTTCATTTCTCAGTCTGTCCTAATTCTTGGTCTATTTGACATGGTTAATAATGATGCTTCACTGGTGCAGAGGACAATAATCTGTCATAATGGTCATTTGGTCAACAGCCCTATTTAGATGCTTCCATCAGTCCTGTTACTGAACACAGTTAACTCTCTGACATTCCCAATACAGTTCTTCAGTTTGTAGTGCCAAGTGATTAACTGACACCAGTGATTCAATTTCAGTTACTTCTCAGTTTAAACATAATTGACTGACTGTAGTCAAATCTCTTGAATTATGCAAAGCTCAGTTTTTAGCAGTTTGGATTTTCTGAAATGTGAAGTTTCCAGAATAAAGTTTTAAAGTAGTTCTGCGAGCCAGACCAGTCTTCTCCAGTTAGACACCATCCACAACGGAGCCAGTCTGACAGAAACTAAATGGGGGCAAAGGCAATTGAATATACTGTTTTATAAAGGTTATAAATGCATGGAATCAAAATAACTACACCAGGGGAAAAGATAACTTGTACTGCAGTGAACTATGTGCACATGGTATATTACCATAATGTGTATGTTGCGGGCCATGCCGCAGTGCTCAAAAAAGGTATGCAGCTATGAGAGGAACAGGAAGAAGGCCAACATTAAATAAACAAGCACTACTTTATCTGTGTGAGAAAAGAAGGTGGTAAAGTGTGATAGGCTTCCTCCCAATGTCCCTGCTGGTGTATCATATTTCACAGACCTAGATGCTTATATCTTAATATAGAAAAAATCCATCTTCTATGGAATTCTTCGGTGTATAAAATTTTGGCCATGCACATCTATCCTGGCAGAAGTCATTTGGTGCACTGTCACAGTGTTTTATTAATTGATGTGTACGCCCTCAGACACATCAATATGAGTAAACACATACAAACCAGTCATGCCTCCAACTATAGTGATGAACTCCACCTCTAGCTACCTGCTGCATCCCAGAAATAGAACACATAGAATGGGTAAACAAGCCCAGAGAACCAACCAGTTAGGGTGGCCCAGGGCTGAAAGGAGCTCCTATTCCTGCAGAATATGTAGGCAACGGGACAAGATTTTGGTATCTGAAGCGTTTTGGTTTCCATTTGTTTGAGTAGTATTGACCAATCACTTTTTGAGCAGGCTTTGGTTGACTGCAGGTGAACAGTCTGTGTGGAGAGCAAAAGAGGTGGAACACATTGGCCGAAATGCAATCTTGGAGCCCGTTGGCTAACGTCTGATGACGATTTAGATATTTATTAATAAAAAATAAATAAATTAAAAAAAAAAAAGTATCTGCATTCATATGCAGTTTAAATATGTATCCGTTTATAGAGATTAGCAGCAATGTCGTCTGGCGCTAAACACCTACAAAGTATTGACTTGGACTGTAAACAATGACTGGCGCATGAAAGAGGATGTTTTGGCCTGGATATCCGCTGGCTACACTGGAACCCCAGAAACATTGTCTGTTTCCCTGAGAGGCTATGTTGTTGTCAGATAGCCGATGGGTTACGAGATTGTATTCCCCGGTTTTCATAGCACAAATGTAGGGCCTCTTAAGAAAACCAGAGCAAAAATTGTGGTGACTCAGTTGAATTGCCTCTCGAAAAGTTTTCAGCTCTCCCTTTCACATGGCTGGGGATACCCATGAATGGTTCCGTAAACATGACAGTCAAATAAAATTATTTCTGTGGCCTCTCCAGTCATGACGTGAGTCCAACAGAGCATCTGTGAGATGAGATAGAAAAGAGATACTCCTAGCAAGGATGCACTAAAAGCCTGGCTGGCTGGAATAGTGGAAAGCACCTGAATAAATATGGGCTAGCGTCCCAGTTAAAAAGAGTCCGAGCCCGAACTCACAAAAGCTGCCCTGCTAGCAAAAGTGGATGAAACTCAATGTTAGGTTTGTGTGGAGTCTACATGCCTTCATATTTCATCAAATACTTTTCTGTAATTTCTATTACATATTTCCCTGGACAAGCTGTCCAACTTTTGTCAAATTCCATATGTTTTTCCCTCTGCAGTATATCTATTTTTCAAGGTGTCCACTTTTGTAATGCGTGAAATTTCCATGCTGTTGCTATCAGCTGTAAACCACATTTGGCTGGGATAGGAGCAAGAGGCTCTGGGGTTATCTGGAACGCACACACACACATACACGGTTTGCAGCCGGGCCAGGAGTTAGTGACTATAGTTGTTATCTCAGACATATCTCCAGACAGCGGTTATCCAAATCTGTGCACTCGGCTTGGAACAGCACACCACCCCAAGCCTTTTAGACACACTAGTCTGGTCAGAGGGATAGGGTGGAGGGAGGCAGAAAAAGAGAGAGAAAGAGTCAGTTTAGATGCATTGCCAAAGAGAGATGGATGGAATGAAGGCAGAGGGGTGAGCGAGAGAGGGAGAGTCAAACCATTTAGATGTGCCACGATGGAGAGAGAGAGAGCACGAGAGAGAGTGAGAGCTGGGGTAAATGAAAGGAAATTCCTGATGTGGGTGATGGGGGAGCAGATAGCAAGCAACCAGAGAGATGATGACCTGTCTGGATTAAGCTGCTGTATGTCAGGAAATTGGCTCTTGACCCAATGCTCCCTAACAAGCCATGAAACTGTCTGTCACAACATCCACCTTAACAAGTCCTTTAGTCTAGTGCTGAGTCCTAAATTATTGATTTACTAAACACAAGTAAAAAAGAGCAATTTGAATTGAATACTGCCATTTTTATCCCAGTTGTTCTAGAGGTTTGGTGTCAGCAGGACTGGCGCTGTACATCTGGGGGCGCTAAGCAGAATCATTTTGGGGCCCTGCCTTACAGTGCATAGTGAAGTATTGCCACCCCAAACCAGCACCTGTACGCAAATCTCACCCTTCCTTGTTTTATCTGTACCTCTTTAAACATGATTGCCCGCAATTCTTTTACGGTTTTACTGCTTATTAAGTACACTAACTGACACAGTCAAAGTAAAGCTTACAGACTTGCCACATTTCTACTTTATTACTATCTGAATGCTTGGTCAATCTTAAAACAGCAATGTTTTTGTCCAAGATAGTCAGCTTCAAACCTTTAGTATCAAAGTATCTAGCATATAAATTGTTGCATATACTACAGGTGTTGCTGGAGTGTTATCTTCTGAACTGCTGGGAGAAGTTGTACCAGTGGTTCCTACTGTGTTTCATTCTTAAGCTATTAAACATATTGTCTTGATGTAACGATGTAAAGATTCAACAAAAAGATTCTAGTTTGAGTTTCTATTTGTTTTTTTAGAAGACATCACGCTAATAAATTCCATACAACAACAAAAACACAGCAACACAGTGAGACACCATTAGCCAAAAGTGTAAATACATTGTTTAGTAGTTAAATATTAACATACTTGACATACCACACGGGTGGCAGTGAAGGTCAGGGGCCTCAACGGACCAGACCCGGGCAGCAGACGCTGGTTCTGGGGACGTGGAATGTCACCTCTCTGTGGGGGAAGGAGCCGGAGCTTGTGCGGGAGGTGGAGCGCTACCGGTTAGATCTGATGGGGCTTACCTCTACGCACAGTCTCAGTTCTGGAACCATACTCCTGGATAGGGGTTGGACTCTTTTCTTTTCCGGAGTTGCCCAGGGTGTGAGGCGACGGGCAGGAGTGGGGATACTCACAAGCCCCCGGCTGTGCGCCGCTATGTTGGAGTTTACCCCGGTGGACGAGAGGGTCGCCTTCCTACGCCTGCGGGTTGTGGGGGGGAAAACTCTGACTGTTGTTTGTGCATATGCACCAAACAAGAGTTCGGAGTATTCGGCCTTCTTGGAGACCTTGAGTGGAGTCCTGTATGGGGCTCCAGTGGGGGACTCCATAGTTCTGCTGGGGGACTTCAACGCACACGTGGGCAATGATGGAGACACATCGAGAGGCGTGATTGGGAGGAACGGCCTCCCTGATCTAAACCAGAGTGGTTGTTTGTTGTTGGACTTCTGTGCTAGTCATGGATTGTCTATAACGAACACCATTTTCGAACATAGGGATGCTCGTAAGTGTACTTGGTACCAGAACACCCTAGGCCAAAGGTCAATAATCGTTTCATCTGATCTGAGGCTGTGTGTTTTGGACACTCGGGTGAAGAGAGGGGCGGAGCTGTCAATTGATCACCATCTGGTGGTAAGTTGGATCAGGGGGTGGGGGAAGACTCTGGACAGACCTGGTAAGCCCAAACGGGTAGTGCGGGTAAATTGGGAACGTCTGGAGGAGGCCCCTGTCCGACAGACTTTCAACTCACACCTCCGGCGGAGCTTATCGTGCATCCCTGTGGAAGTTGGGGGCATTGAACCCGAGTGGACAATGTTCAAAGTTTCCATTGCTGAAGCCGCGGCTAGGAGCTGTGGTCTTAGGGTCTTAGGTGCCTCAAGGGGCGGTAACCCACGAACACCGTGGTGGACACCGGTGGTCAGGGAAGCTGTCCGACTGAAGAAGGAGTCTTTTCGGGATATGTTATCCCAGAGGACTCCGGAGGCAGTTGCAAGGTACCGAGGGGCCCGAAGGGCTGCAGCCTCTGCCGTGAAAGAGGCAAAGCAGCGGGTGTGGGAGAAGTTCGGAGAAGACATGGAGAAGGACTTTCGGTCGGCACCAAGGTGCTTCTGGAAAACCGTTCGCCACTTCAGGAGGGGGAAGCGGAGAACCATCCAAGCTGTGTACAGTAAGGATGGGACGCTGTTGACATCAACTGAGGAGGTAATAGGGCAGTGGAAGGAGCACTTTGAGGAACTCCTAAATCCGACTAATACGCCCTCTATGGTAGAGGCACAGCTGGAGGATGATGGGGGATTGTCGTCAATTTCCCTGGTGGAAGTTGCTGAGGTAGTTAAACAACTCCACAGTGGAAAAGCCCCGGGGATTGATGAGATCCGTCCAGAAATGCTTAAGGCTCTGGGTGTGGAGGGGTTGTCTTGGTTGACAAGACAACTCTTGGTTGGAAGTCAGGGCTGCGCTTTGTCACCAATCCTGTTTGTAGTATTTATGGACAGGATATCGAGGCGTAGTTGGGGTGGAGAGGGGTTGCAGTTCGGTGGGCTGGGGATCTCATCGCTGCTTTTTGCAGATGATGTGGTCCTGATGGCATCATCGGCCTGTGACCTTCAGCACTCACTGGATCGGTTCGCAGCCGAGTGTGAAGCGGTTGGGATGAGGATCAGCACCTCTAAATCGGAGACCATGGTTCTCAGCAGGAAACCGATGGAGTGCCTTCTTCAGGTAGGGAATGAGTCCTTACCCCAAGTGAATGAGTTTAAGTACCTTGGTGTCTTGTTCGCGAGTGAGGGGACAATGTAGCGGGAGATTGGTCGGAGAATCGGCGCAGCGGGTGCGGTATTACATTCAATTTATTGCACCGTTGTGATGAAAAGAGAGCTGAGCCAGAAGGCAAAGCTTTCAATCTACCGGTCAGTTTTCGTTCCTACCCTCACCTATGGTCATGAAGGCTGGGTCATGACCGAAAGAACGAGATCCAGGGTGCAAGTGGCCGAAATGGGTTTCCTCAGGAGGGTGGTTGGCGTCTCCCTTAGAGATAGGATGAGAAGCTCAGTCATCCGTGAGGAGCTTGGAGTAGAGCCGCTGCTCCTTCGCGTCGAAAGGAGCCAGTTGAGGTGGTTTGGGCATCTGGTAAGGATGCCCCCTGGGCGCCTCCCTAGGGAGGTGTTTCAGGCACGTCCAGCTGGGAGGAGGCCTCGGGGAAGACCCAGGACTAGGTGGAGGGATTATATCTCCAACCTGGCCTGGGAACGCCTCGGGATCCCCCAGTCGGAGATGGTTAATGTGGCTCGGGAAAGGGAAGTTTGGGGTCCCCTGCTGGAGCTGCTACCCCTGCGACCCGATACCAGATAAGCGGACGAAGATGGATGGATGGATGGATACTTCTAATAAAAAAATCTAATAATCAAAGAAAGGAAAGATACCATTTTAATGGTCTCATTCTCTACACCCTCATCTCATTGTCTAATCATCTCCCCTACCTCCTCCTTTCCTCTCTAGATCAAGCCCGAAGTAAACATTCAAACCCCCACTAAATAATTAACAGGGTATAAAATGCAATAAATGATACATACCGGTAAACAAATAAATAAAATAAATAAGCAAATAATATAAATAAAAAAATTAAGATAAAAGGAAACAAATGATACTATTGCCTGAAACCCTTAAAATAAATTCACCATTTCAACAATATTAAAAGTACAATAAGACAACACCGTGAATTGTGATTATAAAACTTGCTTTGTATTGGCAAGAGGAAAATTAGCTATGTTAAAGTTGCACACAAAACTATTCAAAGAGTCAAGGCAGTGGGAAATATTCACTATTAGTGTGAGCAGGAAATGACCGTAAGAATAAATTAAAAGAAATTTAACGTTAAATGACATGTATTGATTTATCTAACTTTTACATATTGTTCCTATTTTAATCCTCACAGCATGGAATGAGACATTTTTCATCGCTTATAATTACATTCTTTAGTAAAATTCCTTTTTGCATTCAGATATCTTGTATTGTTCCTTCATTGATGTATTATAGAATTCAGTGCTTTGGGTTTACGTTACATAGCTAAAGCTGGGCGATTTAGTTTATAAACGATTTCATATTAATATATAGCCAAGGTTAGATTGTTTATTAATAATCTGTGTTGTCTTCCCGTCAACCTTGAAAAGAGCAAGTTTTTTTCCGACGTTTTTGACGCCTTTTTTCCCACCGTTTTTTTTTCTTTTTCCAACGTTTTAAATTGTAAAATATTTCTTCAACACATTTTCAGCGCTTATTTCTACATCCCATATTTTCTGATATAAAACAAAAATTGAAAACAGAATTTGACCCAAAGTCAACACAAGGGTTAATTACCCTTTAATAAAGACCAGGAGAAAGAGTTTTTCTGTCTGTACGGTCTGTAACAGGAGCTGCTGTAAACAATGATCCACCATCACAGCTAGCTAACGTTAGCTAATATTACAACTTAGTCTAACCATAGCTGCAACAATGATTCAGCATCATCAACAGCTAAATTGCTACCAACTACCAACTTTAAGTGTCTTATCAGTTGAAGTTACCTAGTCTGATATTGTGACCAACCGCTCATTCATCAACTTCATTAAAATATAATTAGGCCTAACGTTAATGTGCATGCGTCTTAAAAAAATAAATAACGTTACTAAAAAATACCTTGTGCTTGTCACCGTCATCCTTCATCTTTTTTCTGCGCCCGATGGATGGACTTTGTTATATTTGCCGTTCGAATCCAAGGCCAGTTAGTGAAGGTGCGGCGGGGACACAGGCAGCGGCGGGCAGCGGGCTTCGCTCTGTATGTAGGTCACCGTTGATGCCCGTTTTAGATCAAGCAAACATCATGATCCTTGCTTGTTGCTCTATCAGCAACACCAAACGTTTCATTACCAACATTCATAGGTTGCCAGGTCAGTCAGAATCAGGTAATGTTCGAGAAGGTCATGGTCCGGGTCTATGGTCAGACCAAAGTTTGCAGCCGCTTAGTTGGCGTACAGTATAGGGAGGGCCGGCTCTGGGTGTCAGTATGTTGAAGTCAAGAGGATGAGTACATTTAGAAAGCAAGACCTGTTGGAAATGGGATCTTTTTCTTTTTTATAAATTAGTGTCTGTAGATTGAAATAATAAATATATAGAATCAAGGACACTTGATTTCAGAAAATACTTGAAACTAATTTATTTGCATTGGAAGCAGGTTGAAATATCCTTTCTGCATTGTCGCCTTTAAGGAAAATAAGATTTTAAGTGGTGTATTTACAGAAAAATAAGGAGGCTTTTTTTTGCCGTTTATATTCTAGCATGCCCAGTGTTGCAAAAATTGTGTCTTCTAAGAGCCAGAGGTTACATCTAGCTTTTGTCTCAACACTCTCTAAGACTATGTTATTGCGTCGTGACAACATATGTGAAACTAAAAAAGGAAGCTGGCGGAAAAGCTCAAACTTTCTGTACGACAGCACAGCTAATGTATATGGTACATGTGCTACAACGTGATGTGGTAGCAGGTGGCTTTAGTTGTGGAACATCACTACATTAAGACAGCTTGCTAACGTACAAACAGCTGTAATTTTTTAAAATGCTGCATTTGTAGCAAACCACAAAGTTGAGCTGATGTAATGCTAGCTACAAAGAACAAGCTTCAACATCAGATAACTTGTACAACCAAATGTGATATCTAAAGGCGAGCACAACACATCTGCCCAGCGGTACGCAGGAATTAGTTGCATGCTTTGTATAAATCTAGTGCATACTTACTACTTAAATGCACTGCAGCTATCACTGCAGATGGAGAACACACACTGTTCATTACAAATGAATTAATGTCTAGCTTAAGCCAACAGACGTGGAGAAGGTGTGAGACAGGAGAGGACACGAGCAGCAGAGACAGGCTGCTGATGTGATTTGGCTCTGCGGTGGCCCTGCAGACAGTTGTGTTACTGTAGCTTTGTGCAGTGTGTGTCCACTTGCATGATCGATTGCCTTAGGTTTCAATGTCCATACACATAACCCTTGGTTTGACTTTTAGCTAATTTTATCATTTTCTTTAAGCAACCACGTTGGAGCACCACAGTTTCAATAACTCACATAACTTGGAGTTGCATACAGTATGATTATGATTCTTTTGCATATTATAATTGTCCTACTAGTACTACTATTGCTACTTCGGTTTACTCTGTCTCTCACTATATATCTCTTGCTATTCCTTTGGCCGCCTCTTTCGTCAATTTATTTACTCAATTTGAGGGTCTAATGATTGCCCTACTTCGATTCTAATGCAAGACTTAAGACATTCAGCAAATTATGACAACTCTCGAGACAACCCCTTAGCACTCCTCAGATCTAAATGGTATCTTCACTAATTAGGGCTGAAACTGAAGATGGGGCTCTGATCTCTAAGGAATTGCCTTTTTTTCATTTTCAAGAGAGCCCAAAACCCTAGCATCCTTTCCAAAGTCCACCGAGTGGCGTGTCAGTCTGTCCTCTGAACAACAGAATTATTTTTGTCTCAATTTCTATTCAAAAGCACACTTCAGCCACCATCTTTCTTCTCTTCCATCGTACCATCATTGCATGACCTCTGTTCTCTTTTCCACTTCTCCTACTCCAAACAATAATTTAGTTTACACACACACACACACACACACACACACACACACACACACACACACACACACACACACACACACATGTGTAGACATGAAAGCTTCGGAGACAGAGATATATAATACATCTGGTGAAGTTGGTAAAAAACTTTCCACTTTGTCAAGGCGGAGCAGATGGATGCTGGCTTAGTAATGACTACACACACCTCCACACACACACACACACACACACACACACACACACACACACACACACACACACACACACACACAATTTGATGCATGAACATACGTGTGAGTAAAGTGTGTCTTTAAGCCTAGGCACATGCACATTTCCCTTAGTAGTAATGATGTGGCTGCCATTGTGTTTCAGTATAGAAGGAGAAGAGTTGTGCTGCTTGACAGACACTTTTCAGAGCCCTGCTGAGGATGGGGGTGGCTCTGTAACACCTGCAGCCTGTGTGTGTGTGTGTGTGTGTGTGTGTGTGTGTGTGTGTGTGTTGTGTGTGTGTGCATGTTTGAAAGAGAGCATGGACAATGAAGTAAGAAACAAAGCATTCCTGTGCGTATGTGTACACTGGAATTCCTTTTCTTGAGGTTTATTTCTACACATAAACTATATACTGTATGTATACACATGCTGACTGACACATTATGCAATGCTTTCGGTCACCATACATCTTATCATCGCAGCACTTCTCCCATTGTCAGAGTAGATAGACAATAGAGATCCGAGTCTCACACAAATACACACACACCTGCACACACCTACCCACACACCTACACACACACACACACACACACACACACCACACACACACACACACACACACACACACACACACACACACACACACAAGAAACCAGAAGGTAGTGTACATGCTTGGACTTCTGAAATCCATTTGCGGTTTTCATCTTCTTCCCCTTCCCGTAATCTATCTATCCTGTCTATCCTGTCACCATCACTCACCCAAACTCCACTCACTGATTTACTCCCCCGTCCCCGCGGGACTGAGCATGTGTGTGCCTATGAGTATATTTAAGGATGAGAAATGGATTTCTGTGTGTGTGTGTGTGTGTGTGTGTGTATATGTGTGCAAAGAAGTTAGTTTGAGTGCATCTGTGTTGTCGACATCCTTTCGTATGCATGCACTATTTATCGTACAGTAGGCTGATGATTTTTTGATTACACATTTGTGTGTCTGAGTGTGCGTCAAGTCTTTCAAGGACTTCAGATGAAAGGCGAACATCGCATGCAACCGGAGCTGAAAATGACAAGGTGCTGATAGGGCGTCATTTCTCTCGCTGTCAGACAGGAAGACAGTGACGAAATGAATTCTGGAGAGTTTAACGCTTGCTTTCTGACCTGAGTGAGTCCCAGCATAGTGGGCGCCTGTCTCTCAACCGGAAAGACGAGTGCAGACAAGCACAAATCCATGGACTTTTGTATATATGTTCTTAGGATGATCTTATATTGGGTAGACTACAGTATGTCAAGCTATAACCCCAACCAAAATCTTAACCCCACTGTTATCTTAAACCTAACCTCAGCTCTTAACCTAAGTCCTGATGCCCAGGTCAGTTTAAAAGTTGTCGGTAGCCTAATGCTTACAAACAGGCTACAACAAACTGTGTTGTAGCCTGGATTCTGTGTTTTTGTGTTTTAAGCTGATCTGGACCAGAGAAAAATTGGTTAAAAACTGATCAGTGATGTTTTGCCCCTCATTGTTCTGTGATGTTTGCTGGAAGTGATGTGACGTAGTGTTTTATGTGGAGTGAGCTCTGTGCCGGAAAGAAATAATGGAAGTAACAGGCAAACCAGCTTTAAAAGTGACATTTGTTCTTTTTAGTGCTGGTGTGGTGGATCCAATTCATGCCGATATGCAGAGTGGTTTATGTGAATTTTGAAAAGTAACTGATAAATATTTAAAAAAACTTTAAACTGTTAAATTGCGAACAAAATGTGACCCATTTACCAGGCTATAGCAGTCAACCTAGGGGAACTACTGCTTTGTGTGTACATTAGTTCATTATTAGGATAAACCCCTTAAGATGTATCATCTCATTTTCGAGGGGGTCCTAACAAGGAGAGAAGTAAAATAAAAAAATTTAAAATAAAAATACAATTAACAATACGGCAAGGTACATATTTAAAAAAAAAACTGTAAATCTTATCACGCTCACAAAGACAGAAGTAAAGAATTGAATTGTGTACAGAATTATGTCTGCAGGGAAATCAGTTTTAGTTCCTGGGCAATAGTTCCTTCTCCTTAAAAAGTTCCTGCTCCTGAATACCTTTTTTTTTGTGTAACAGGGTCAAGTCTGCAGTAGTGACACTTTGAAATCTGGCTAGATTTTATGTTCTTGGGGCCTAAAGTCAAAGGGATCTTTGGGCTTAATCTTGCCTCATTCAACCATGTGCTGTTACAACAAAGATTATATAACTTTAAATTACCACATAATGTACCATATTAATTTAAGAATGAGTGTCCCTTTCTGTGATTAAAGGTCTGCTAATTATTTTGTTTTGAAACACTAAACTCTTGAAATATTTGTAACAAGCAGAAAGGTTCACTTCTTAAAAAAATTATAATTCCGATACAGAATATGAGACTAAATATAGAGATATAAACCGTTTTGATGGGGGTGTCATATTTCAAAACAAGTAAATGGTTATTAAATAACCCTGCAGCAAAGTGTTGATTCAAGTCTGCTACTATACGAATTGTAGCCCCTGAATGATTAAGGCAAGGCTGCTTTATTTGTATAGCACGTTTCAGCAAAAGGGCAATTCAAAGTGCTTAAAAAGGTACAATATGTAACATTTCTGCTTTAAAATGTCTAAAAATTACCATACCTATTTATATATTTTTATGAGTTGTGTTCTTACACTATCCCAAATGTTTCCACCAAATGTCAAACCCAGAGAAATCAGTTATTTTATTTTCAGACACGGCACGTTTCCTTTAGTCGCCCGTCAGTGGCGTCATATAACCGTTCACCCTCCAGTTACTCTAACTTCCGTCAGAACACTGGCACCAAGATGATACGTTCAGGAGTAATTGTAAATCATACAATTTCACAGAAAAAAAAATACTTGTAACTGCAATACTGCTTTTTTTTGCCATACAGCATCATTTTGTGATTAATTACATCCCACTTTTTATCACAGTAATACAACAGAGACCTTATCTATTTTGAAAGTTCAATATCGATACCAGCTTGACTACAATGTGCTAGCTAACGTTGATGCTAAAGCTTTGTGGGTAACATTATGAGGTTACAACATCGTTCAACACGCTAATAAAGTTATTTTTAGTATGACTGTTTCGACCACAGCTAACAGGACTGAGCTAACCCACGAATAACTTCACTAGTAACGTTAACGTTAGCTGTATAGATAGACGATTATTCTAATGCTAATTTAGCCAAAGTAGCACACCCCGGTCTGTCTGCCTCACTCCCCCGGCGCAGAGAGAGTCAGTCGGGATGACAGCTGACAACAGCCCCGGGACATATAGCTAGCTAGTTACCGTTAGCCCCCAGTCAGCTATCAGGCAGCTACTTTCATTACAGCATCCCCCGGCCAGAACTTATTTCCAGTGCCTGGTGCTTACGACGCTAACGGCAGATTAATTAAACGTTGGGAAACAGACTATATCAGACCCAGCACCGAGTCACAACAGTGGCCATCCATAGCGGTAGCTAGCTACATCTCCGTAGCGCTACCGGTGTATGTGCCGAAAATCTCCTCCCTGCCGAATTTCTCCCCCCTTCGCGTTTAGCTGTCTTTACGGTTAGCTAAATTAACCCGACAAAAGGTGGGTTAAGCACCAAAACGAAAAGTTAAGATTACTGAAAAGTGAAGGGGAGATAATTCCGGGCAGCTGGGAGATGTTCTGCTGCTGCACAACAGGCATCGAACTTCCTGGGTCGCTATCGCGGAGATTTCCCCGACAATCCCCACCCACACCCGTCTCTCAGCCTCGTTTAGTAGCTAGCTAGCGTTACAACAAACCCTGTCCGCCCCGGTGTTGAAACCAATTATGTTGGGGAAACTGCAGCTATTTTATTACAATAACATGAATAAACGTAACGTGAATACACTTGAATGGGTAAACTCGTCCGTGAACTGATGCATTCTAACCGGCAGCGAAGGTGTTTAACAATAAAAACTCCCATAATTCCATGCAACTTCCCAACGTCATCAAAAATCCAGTTTTACCGTCCATTGTTTTGGTTGAGAGACCCCTAGCGGCAGAAAGTTACATATTGTACGTTTAACATAAAACATTAAAGAGCAGTTAAAAACGATTAAAAGCAAAAACAGATAAAATACGAGAATAAAATCCACAGTGCAGTATAAGAAATTAACAATTATTTAAAGAAAGGCAACAGAAAAAAAGAAAGGTTTTCAGTCTTGATTTAAAAAAACAGAGTTGCGGTGGACCTGCAGCTTTCTGGGAGTTTGTTCCAGATATGTGGAGCATAGAAACTGAACGCTGCTGCTTCCCCCTGTCTAGTTCGGACTCTGGGGACAGCAAGCAGACCTGTCCCAGACGACCTGAGAAGTCTGGGTGGGTCAAAGTGTAGTAGTAGATCAGAAATGTATTTGAACTAAACCGTTTAGTGATTTATAAACCAGCAGAAGTACTTTGAAATCAATTCTTTGAGGCACTAGAAGCCAAGACTTCAGAACGGGAGTGACGTGATCCACTTTCTTGGTCTTAGTGAGGACTCGAGCAGCGGCGTTCTGAATCAGCTGCAGCTGTCGGATTTTTTAGGGAGACCTGTAAAGACACCGTTACAGTAGTCAAGTCTACTGAAGACAAAAGTATTTCCAAATCCTGCTGAGACATAAGTCCTTTAACCCTTGATATATTCTTAAGGTGATAATAAGCTGACTTTGTAATTGTCTTAATGTGGCTGTTGAAATTCAGCTAAAATATGTGTGTTATAATTTGTGCCCACAGTAATGACATCCCAGTGGTAGTCTGGAACAGGCAGTACATCTGTGGCTCAGAGATAAGCCTCTGGGTGTATGACAGATCATCAGCCTCAAAGGTTAACCAGGAGGGTGACAAAAGCCTTGTTATTTGGGTCATGCAGGGAGGGCACCAACTACCAAAGTGCAGTCAGACAGAGAGCTGCAGTCGGTTAGAGAATGGCACACGGTGTGTCCAGTTGTTTTCCTGGATCCCTAGAGCGGGGATTTGATTGACTTCTTTTTTTTACAATTATTATACGATTATTGCATATAATGTGGCACGGTTTCTCACAAAATGAATTGACTACCGGTCAAAAGTTTAGGGTCACTTAGAAATTTCCATTCCACTCTATTACAGACAGAACACCAGCTGATCAGTTGCATTGTTTTTTTTAATCAGGGCAGCAGTTTTCAGTTTACATTATCTGCTTACATAATTGCAAAAGGGTTCTTGACTGTTGTTGAAAGAAGTTGCTGATCTTTAATGCAATATCTACATTGCCCAATATCAGCAACCATTCATCCAATGTTCCAAAGGCACATTCGGTTTACTAATCTGATATCATTTTAAAAGGCTAACTGAAAAAACATTGGAGAACCCTTTTGCAATTATGTAAGCACATAATGTAATCTGAAAACTGCTGCCCTGGTTAAAAAACAATGCAACTGATCTCAGCTGGTATTCTGTCTGGAATGGAAATTTCTAAGGGACCCCAAACTTTTGACTGGGTGGGTATATATATACTGTGTATATATATATATATATATATATATAAATAAACTTCCCTATATATATATATATATAGGGAAGTTTGGGGTCCCCTGCTGGAGCTGCTCCCCCCGCGACCCGACACCGGATAAGCGGACGAAGATGGATGGATGGATGGATGGATGGATGGATGATATATATATATATATATATATATATATATATATATATATATATATATATATATATATATGATACAAGGTATAGAGTGCTAAGGATTCAAGTAGTTATTGTGTCTGTCAATAGTGGTTTCCAGTAAAAATGTATAAAATATTACAATACATATCTTATAGGCCATTTTCAAGAGGAGTTTTTTCTCAGACGCTCAGCAAAATCTCCACTTCAGTAGCACTTACATACACCAAACCTTCCAGTTTCATTCCTATCTATATTCTGAAGGTTTGTAGAAAGGAGTTTGTTCATATATCATTCATAGTCAAATTTTACATTTTTCCCATAAACATGGTGGAAATGGATTTTTTTTATGGCTGGTGACAGTATTTTCTGATTGATGGAGTGATAAAAAAAGAGATAACTTAATATCCCCTCTGTGAAACCCTTTGACTCTACTATGTCAACAAGATGAAACAGGTTTTTGAACTTGGCTTTATCCAATGTTCATATTTCTCTCCTGGAAATGTATGCAAATTAGCACATATTTAATTAGAAAGTCTCATTTTACATTACAATTTCAGAAAGCTTGCAACACAAAAGTCTTTTCTTAATGTAAGTAATCAACTGGGAAAGTTTCATGGAGATATACAGTATATTAGTTCAAATTCACCTGTACTGCCTTGCCTTAATATTTTCTGTTTATCTTATCTCTATATGTTTCACTAACCTGTTTTAAATTTTTTTTATGTTTAAAAATAATTGTCAAACGGTTTGTGTTTCCTACCATGCTGGATTCCCTTTAGCAGTATCTTTGTGTTCCGAGATCTCAGACTTTAACTTGGTGAGTAACATAATGTATTTACTGAAAGGAATAATGGTCAGAACCACTATATATATATATATATATATATATATATATATATATATATATATATATATATATATATATATATATATATATCTCCTATTACTGTATGTATTCGATCTAGTCTTGTATTGAGGGTTTAGGGAATTCATGCTGTATGTTGGTAAATTATACTGAGTCATTGTTAGTGCTGTGTACTGTTGGCCGGATGCTATATTTACAGTACAGTACACTGTAATTGCATATATATTAAACCACACATAGAATTTGAGTTAATATATGCATATGATATATATCACAAATATGGTTTTGCTTTGGTTGTCTGTGGAGGAAGGCAGATGTGTGAGACTTGAGTGTTTTTTCCTCAGCATTTTTGTGAAAGGGTTTAGCTCTCTCCCTCTGTAACCAGTAAAGGTCACTGCCATCTAACTAAACCACAGTTATCCTCACCAAAAGGTCACCTATTTGCTGAGTACATAACTGCATAATTAAAAGGATTTTAATGTATTAAAATTTACTTTGGAATGGATAGAAGAGACCATGGAAGGTTATTACCATAGCAACCCTGTCGTTTATCATTACATGCCTTTTTTGTAAATGCCAGCTCTAACAGTTCCGACAACTTATTCCCACTTCCTGGGTATTTCCATCAGTGGGAGCGAGCCGGTCTCCTTCAACCCCACAGTTCACGCATTTTGTTCCAGACCTTTTCAAGTGTGAAAATTGACTAACGCCTAACGGTGTCAAAATTAATCCCCATGCCACCAACTCATGTACTAAATGCTGAGCAGATTTTTGGAGGACAGGATTTTTTTTTTATTTAACCTTTGATCTGCCTCGGAGAAGTTTAACTGAGCACCGTATTCACAGTCATTCACAGGTGGGAGCTCACAATTACAGCCCCATCTTCTGCCATTGGACAGAGCCATTGGAAGGTAATTGCCTCACCTAAAGGTGCACCAGTATTTCTATAGTCATTTTAGCAACTCTAATTTCCTATTTATACTCCATTCTCAACCTTCTGTAATGATTTGTGGATTTAAAGTGCAAAGAGAATCCTTACAGCTTCCAGTCCTGATTCCCCACCCACTTATCTGTCCAAACAGTAAAGCTGGAAAGTGTCGTCTAACTACGGTTGCCACCTTTCATGCAGGACGACAAAGATATTTTTCTTAAAACAAAAACATTTTTCATCCGGACTTGTGGCTTCTACAAGAACAGAAAACAAAACGGGATGCACTAATTTATTTTGAAATACGGGATGATTTCGTATTTTAAGGGACAGGTGGTAACACTACATCTGACACATGTAAGTCGTTCAGGAGGTCAGCTCATTTAGTCACTTCTGTCACTGTAGAGCGAGAGAGTTCATGGAGGAAATGATTTGTCTTTGGAGCCATTTCATTTTGATTTGACTCCATGAACGGTTTTATCCATTACACACTAGCGAATTTCACATCCAAGTCCTTTAAACTTTTTAACATGACAACTGGGCAAACTCCACCTCATAATAAAGATTGTGGGAAAGATGAGGCTATTTTTTAAAATCACAGATTGCGTCAGTGGTTAAAAGAAAGCAATGTTGACTGTCAAGCAGTTCTCACTCCCAACTCGTCACATACTGACGCTTGGTCAGTGGCCCTCAGACACCGACACACGAGGTACCCTTTAGCGTCTGTACGGGACGCACCGGGGCATAGCAGCCGCTAGACCGCAGCGCTGTAAGACGATGTTGTATGAAGAGCGAAAATGGTAGGGAGTAGTATGAAAGACCGAAAATCTGCGTAAATTGGTAGGTAGGGGTGGTGGATGGATTAAACAACACAGGACTTTCACCCAGGAAACCGGGTTTAGTGTCTCGTTCTTGTCCCGTGTGTCACTTAAACTTACATCTTTTAACTCCACCCACAATCTTTTCCTAACCCTAAGTAAGTGGTTTTACCCTGCACGTTGAACAATTATGCCAAGGGGTCTTTGACGAGTTGGGTTTGAGAATGGGTTTTCTCTGTGGCCCTGATAATAGGGTTACAGTGTAAAATTACTAAATCCTCTGCAAACAAAATGAACAAGGACAAAGGTCAGGGCTAAAGTCTTACCATACTCCTGTGATTACAGAACCACGATGTAAGAGCGGCGCAGTAAAGAAAGAGACAAGGGATTTTCCAATCCTGTTCCACTGCTGTTCTCTATGTTTGGTTGCTGAACCTTAAGCAAGGATTATTCAGATCTTAAAATCCCAATCATGCATATTAAACTGTATGGTAAAGAGTAAGAGACACACTAAAAGGATGAGAGTTGGTCCAAAGACACGTTTGTAAGTCAAGTTCAATTATTAGACATTTCTGAACCGAGAGCTATTGATTTCCATGCCAGAGCATTGCACCTAAAAGAGAGCCTTCAAGTGCTGGAGTAGACACACCAACGTAAGACTAAGGCAGTGAAAAATCACCAAAGAGTAGAATTAAGAGAAGGGAGTATTTGAAAAAAAGGGAGGTTAGGATGAAAAGTGTGAAACGGAGGTGATGAATGGATGGGAGGGAATGTGAAAATGGGAATCACGGGCAGGTGTCCATACCGGGAAAAAATGAGGAGGAAGAAAGTTATGTGCAGAGGGAGGACGAGAGGCAGGAAAGGGAAGTGAGTGTCTCACAAAAGCAGGCCAGTGTGTAAGTGTGGCGGACTTAGCTACCCCGGGGCTTCCTTTACTCCCATGCCTCCCCAGAGAGGCAATTAACAAAAACATTATGGCGGAACAATTCACCCAAAGGCATGTTGCCCATGCCGTTTAAGTGTGCTAATCACATTATTCATTTACAGAGAGAGAGAGAGAGAGAGAGAGAGAGAAAGAGAGAGTGTGTGTCTCCTAATTCCGTAGGATATCATACATTTTGGCGTGCATACATTTTCGTACGATATCATACAGACCCGTTCATGAGAATGCGTTGACAGATTGTGTACAGTCCCATGGTGCGTTTATGGCGACACACACACATACCTAATCAAACAGTACTTTACTGTATTTAATGTGATCTTAGCTATCAGGCCGCAGTCACCTCTCCTGTACAGAATAAGTTGCTACTTAGCTTGTGCAATTGTCAGCACATGTGCTGGCTAATATTCTAGTGCCTCAGGCCTATAGCATGTTCTATAAGTGCTCCTTATACACTAGTACCTACTGTATATATCTAATGCACAGAGATACAATTAAACATGTTAGTAGGTAACATTAAGCTTTAATGGTACATTGTGTACATCTGTAGTAATTAGGGCTGTAACGTTACCAGACTACGAATTTTGTCAGTCGAATCAGATTTGGCTGTTCAAATACGCCGCAATTTTGCCGCATAAATTGCCGATTTCCGCGCAAAATATGCCGGGCTTGCATGATTTCATAATCCCCGCATTTTCATTGCAAACAAGTCACATATATCTTAGCAGAAAGTTGAAAAAGCAGCCATTTTCCCTTGTTTCCATGGGAACGTTATGAAGTGACGTAATTACGTGACGTGAACATCAACGAAAAGCAGGGTGTTGGGGGAAATCACTTTTTTTGCTCTTTCATCAAACTGCAGTTTTTGCAAGTTCCCGCAATTATTGCAAGTTCCCGCAATTTCATCGCATAAAACTGCATAAATATCCCGCATATTCAATCGCATTTTTTAAGAAAACATGCCGCATAATCAAGGATTTTTGCCCGCAACAATCACAAAAAAACTCTGCATTTTTCTGGAAGGACTGGTATTTATACTATGTGACTCCACAGCCTTCTTAGTTTTTTACATTTTATTGCAGGGATTCATCAGTTTGTGATGTTTTTTCTCAGTATAACGGTCAGTCTGTGCTTCCAGTCCAGAGGCTCTGCAGATAACAAGGAAGAGATTTGCCTGCCAGTCACACACCACCACTGCCTTATCTGTCATTTACCGCCATGGAACTAGGGGCCATGGTGTGTGGCAAGACCATACTACTTCAACACTTAATTTAACATATTCTTGGCTCATAAGTAAAAATACATATTTTATTTTGCGTGACATTTAGTAAATATGTAAGGGATAATGTAGAGCAAGGCGGTTGTTATAGTGAATACAACCCCGACAGGGTGACCAGGACCCCGAAGCGAAGGGGTCTTGAATCAGCCTCGCTATAACAACCGCCTCGCTCTACATTATCCCGCTAATTACATGGCTACTTACCAAATAAATCAATAATTTGACACAAAATATCGATTTAAAAGGAGTTTATTGATGTAAATACGAGTTTATTGATGTAAATACGAGTTTATTGATGTAAATACGAGTTTATTGATGTAAATACGAGTGTATTGCTTCCGCTAAAGAAAATAGTACATTCCGTTTTTACGGTTGGAATCCTGCGTCCATAGAAACAAACTCTGTAGCTGTTTAATGCCACCCTCCGTCTGTCACTCAACACCACAGTATCTCCCCCCTCCTGTGGTAGTGATCGCATATTTTATGAGTTGGGTTGTTATGGGGTGCTGCCGTGCTATCGCTAGCTATAGGTGGACAAATTACCCAGTTGCTGTTTTAGTCACTGCAGTAATTGACAACCTAGCTGAAGCGCTGTAGCGAGCTATCGGCTGCTGTAATTCACATTAAACTGAACATTTCCGTTGACGGTGAAGTGAGACACGATGAATGGGACTTCTTTGGGAATATTTAGGTTGACGTTTCTGTCCTCAATCATCTTGTTTCCTTCTTGCACAGGTGCTGCGGTTGACTCACCTGTAAACACGATGTTGCTATGTAAGCTAACTAATTAAGGCTATTGTCCCTACGGCTGAAGTTACGGCGTAGCAATCATAGACCGTACATAAAGATGTAGTGATAGGCGCTCACCAGATCTGCTGCAGTCGCCTGTATTGGAGGACAGGATCTTGCTCCACTTTTCCCCACTTTTTGCCACAGCCAATAAAGAATTAGCAGAATGCCTACACGGCTTGGTTGAATCCGACAATAATCCGATAAGTAGATGTAAATAGCCGCTACTAAAATGTGGTATGTTTGATCGTGATACATTATTTTATTATGTTCTAGAAAACATAGGATGTACACTGTTGTGATGTATGTACTGTGATGATAAATGTCAAGTTAACAAGTAAATGTGTAGTGGGATATTAATTGATTTGTAATATTGATACTAATTTACACATTAAAAACAAGGGATAATACAATCCCACCTAAAATGGTAAGAATAATTATTCCAGGGAGTTTTCAACCAAACTGAACTTCTTTTTATCAGCTACCTACAGCTCGACAGAACGCTGAATTGATTTGGATAAATTGACTTGGTAGGCCTCTGAGAGTTTAATAAGGATGCATGTGCTCAACTTAGAGCGCCGACGCTTTCTTCTCCTTTTGGATTTATCTTTGGCCTCTGGCAATGTCTGCTGTCAGAGAAAATGATTTTATATACAATCTGGAAACAGACTTTAACCACACCTTGATAAAGTCTCACAAAGACAAGCAAAAAGAGTCCCTTCTTGTTACTAAAACTCAACATGGCTCACAGGCAGCACTGGGGAGAGGAACAGCGGTGCACAACAGCAGTGACACACAGATACCACACAGCTGCTGCTCCAGATTACAACTTCACTGAGAAAGCAGAACTCATCCCACCAACCCGATACTCCTCTAAAACAAACGTCGGCATTCTAATTAAACACAATCAAACCGAGCACATCTAACGTTTACACTAAACGAAGCTCTATAAATAAAATGGATCTCTTCTAATTTAGGAATTCAGGCCTGAAAGGCTTTGCGGCAGTGCCTGAACTCTTTTCCACCGTGCTGGAAGACACAAACAAATTAGCTTACTTATATTAAAGCCTGCCTGCTGTGCATGACAGGCATCTATTTTCAGGTTGAATTTTTGGCTCAGATCTGAAGCTGGAGAAGGCTTCTCTTAAAGAAGTCATGCAGATTGTATTTGACTGTCTGAGTTTTGGGTGTACTCACATGATCCTCTGAATAAGTTTGATTTCAAGGATAGGAAATGGGCTGTTGACTTTTTTGGAATTTCTTAGTCTGTCACAGCTCAAAATATAGGCATCAGCATGCAGCTGAGGGCAGCCAGTTATTCTCATTAGTTACAAAGGGAGTAGCCAATGTGAGCAGATTAACAACAGAACAGACAAAGATTGATTTATTCCATTTGGTCTAAATTGCCATAGGATTTTTTTTTTCATTTATTTTTCTTTATGTTGAATACAAAACGAGACAAAAAGGAGCAACACGGTCTAGCTTATCTTATCGTGTGACTGACACATCGTTCACACAACAAAATCCCAGATTGTCATGGCATTCAGGATAAAATCTCATGTTTGTATTTGTGTGTAAGCTCAAAATGTGTGTGGGAGGGTGCGTTTCCCCCCTACCCCCAGGAGACTTCTGGAGTGTGAAATGGCAGAACGCAGCTTGGCAGACACCACCCCTGAGACAGATATGAATATGGAAACATGCATACACATTGACACATACACACCCAAACATTCTCATACCAGCAGATATGAAGTTGTTAAATACACCATGAGGCCAAAAGTAGAACCTGACTGGTCTGCACAGAGCTCAGACCTCAACCCCAACTATCAACTTTGGCATGAATAGGAACGCCGACTATGAACTAGACCTTATCACCCAACATCGGTGTTGGACTTCACTAATGCTCTTGGGGCTGAAAGGGAGCTAAGCCCTGCAGCAAGGTTTCAAAATGTGGTGGAATACTTTCCCAGAAGAGTATATTTATATGTCCTACGATATGCACATTAGTGCAATGTTCAGATGTTTATACACTTCTGGCCACATAGGGTAGTGCCATTTTAAAATGTTCTTGTAATTCAGTGTGCCATAACCAGCATTAAGCCTGCCATCATCTACAGAGCATGTTCAGGCAGTGTTATTTTTTTCCTTTGCGCCGCATTCTGTGAAGAAGGCAATGAGTACCAATCATTCAGAGGCAGAGTAGGGCAGGTCTTCGCAGAATGCAGATGGGGGAAAAGTCAATCAAACTACCGTAAGTAACAGGCAGGTTTGCCATTGGTTAAGCTACCGCAAGCTGATGGTGGCACGCGTGCCCAAGGTTGCTGACCCCTGGGTTAGGGTCATTCTAGCTTCTATTGGTTCTTAATAAATACAGAGTAATCCAATTAACCTTACTGAATGACCATAGATGGAAGCATTTATTTAAAGTGATTTAATTCGTTATGCGGCATCAGAAATCTGACTAATTCACATAGAAATCTGTCTTCATACTCATGCACATTTTAAAAATTAAGTTAGTTTCTCAGAAGCCTCATACTTAATCTTACTTTGTGTCTGAAACAAGGCACTACATTTGATTGTTTGTTTCTATTTTATAACCCCAGAAATGGAAAACTACTTGGCTCCCTCAAGGGCACAGCACTTAGGAAACCCTGTAAAAGTACAACACTTCAAACCTTAACTCTAGCCTTGGCTAGGGATTGAACAGTTAAATCACGAGTCTCTAAACCGTGGCGTCTTTTCATTGAAGCGGTCGTTTCCAAATGAGAGCGGAGACCAGTTTTCCCTCCATCCGACTTGTCCATCCATCCTCGTTATAAAAACCCCGCTTGCCTCCTTGGCAACCTACGCCTTTAACACTACTCCACTCCTGAAACCTGCCGGTATTAAGACTGACTCTTCAATCCCAGACGATCGATGCCGTCACTTACCAACCGAGTCACACCGCTGATTACAGCGTTCCTCAATTTACAGTGCTGTTGGTGGAAGGATGAGGAGGAGTGGAAGGAGGGAAGGGGGTGGGTGAACTGCTAGATGAGCTGGACTCCCTGCTGGGCGGGTGTGGGCATAATAAGGCTCTGCTGCCTCCAGGTGTAGATGGTTGTAGGTGTAGATAACTTCATTGCCTACAGCAGCTGCTACGGATGTTTTAGTTTTTTTTCTTTTCTATCATTTTATTCTTAGATGACTTGGAAAATAACTAAGCCAGAAGGGATTCACACTCTAGCTACTCCGCTGTAAACCAGCTGACACTGTGTGAGCTGAGGTTGTGCTGCAATGTGAGATCGATGTTGGTCAGTCTACTGCTGGCTGATAATTACAAATACACGTGCATTCATGCCTCGCACACTCAAGAGTCATAAAGAGTGAAAAATGTCATGACATGAAAAACTAAAAAGGTGACATAGTTTTATTATCTCTGAAAAGAAGACTCCCTGCATATTCTCCAGGTCACACATTCACAGGGCCCATTATCTGCTGTCAAACAGCCATACAAAGAAAAATCTATGCACATCACACACAATGCCTCTGATTCCACATTAAAAGGAGAAAGCTGGGAAAGATTAGAGACAAAAGGCAGCAATTTCCTGACAGTTCTCATGTTGGATTACAGAGATGGAGATTGTGGCAGAATGTCCAACCGAGCAAAACATGCTGCGACTTATTCTGTGCACTGCCTGACATGCCTCTGTAAAAACATGAAAAACATGAGTGGGAAGACACTAAAATAAGAGTGGTTCATATCTTTCACTTGTACCCAGCCCTGTGTTATGTTGACAACACACAAGGATGGAAAAGAAAAAAGTAAATAGCCAAGAGCTGTTGTTTTATCAAATCTATCCATCCATCCATCTATCAATTTACCTACCTACCTACCCACCCACCCATCCATCCATCCATCCATAGTATCTGCCTGGGCCAATCTTAATCAGCCTTCTTAATGAGTTCCATTGGAGCTCATTTGAGGCTGTGATTAGATCCCTGCTAATAAATGTGTGTTCTCAGCAGGTTACCATCTTCGTGTTGGTTGCCATTCAACAACGACGTTTTTGTGTGTTCATTAGCGTGTTGATGCATTTCCTCGGGAAATAACAGAAGCAGAATGCTTTAATGCCATTTTCACTGCCTAGCTCATTGCATCATATACATGTATATGTTTGTGTTTGTGTGTGTGTGTGTGAGGGAGTGTGATGTGAACATGCCTGCTAGCTGCCTGGTGACAGATACATGACATCTGGTGTCTTCTCAGGTTTTGATTATATGGGAGGAGCAGTGTATAGGAGGGATAATAATAATTAAAAACACAGTACAACCAATTAGCTACTCAAAATGAATTAAGGCTTTTCCCCTGGGACCACACAAAACCGCAGATTATACAGCCCGGAGTTGTCTGCCATCTATGTAGTGAGGTGGAAAGTAATGCTGGCCCCACAGTAGAGGATAATTGGGCAGATTGTGTGTCCGACTCGCAGCCAGTCACAGTTGTGTTCCACATTCGTGGCTGGTTCATAAAGATGTACGGCTTGACAGCTTCCCAACAGTAAAGAATAAACATTTTGTGTGGCTGGCTGCAGTATAGGTTATAAACCCTTCCACCTCCAAAATCAAAGCACATGTCAAATAAATGTTTCCCAAAGATGATTTCTGTCATTTTAGGTAGTTCTTATCATGCTGATGATTGTTCAAGTGTTCATCTTTCTGATAAGTTTGTTTTTAATTAGTTATTTGATGCTAGAAAAAGAGGGTTTGAGATCATGATTTACAGCTGATTGACTCGCAATAGTTGAGGGGGGGTTGTATGGTTGGGACATAGATACTGTGGCTCCATCACCCGATCACTACGGCACAGACTGTGGCTGGAGATAAGAACTGTGGTCTCAAAGTCAGACACACAACCATCTACCAAAACCTTCTCCCAATAAGCTTTTATGGTATAACATTGTTACAGACATCGATTCACTGTTAGATGATTCTTCATACAGTCAGTCAAGGTCAATCTGGCCTATGTCTTTTAAGGGGATTTTGGAGCTGTAGTGTTAAAAGAAAGAGGAGGAGGAGGACAGTCCACAAAGACACAATTGCAATTAAAGCCCTGGCATCCGCCAAATGGCCCATATGTTGCTTATCTTCCTACTTCCAAAAAAAAAAAAAAAAACTAACTACAAACGAGGCAAACCTGCTTCCTTCAACACCTAGGGGAAAAATACCTTTCTAGAAAAAATGTCATCATACTGAGGAAGTGCACATGGACTGCAGCACTTGGACCGGGATGCTCAAGGCTGGTACCCGTTTTCATTCAAACATCAAAGAAACATAAAAGAAATCGAGAATGACACACACACACACACACACACACAGTATCCTATTGAGTTGATGAATCACATCATACTTGACTCAACCTGAGAATACTTAGCATACAATAACATGAAAATCAAAAGACACGACAGTGCTGCGTGGTGTGCACTTCCTGTTTGAAGTAGTTACAAAGAGGAGATTTAAAATGTCCACTACAAAGTAGCCACTGACTGTAATATCAAAGGAAGTGAAAGGGCAGGTATGGAGTAACTGCCGAACTTCCGTATAAGCCTGGACACGGCAGAAGGGTGCCTTTAGGTGGACAATAACACCCCCAGCAGGTGTGGGCATGTTGCTACAGGAAAGAAAGTGAAAAACAGGACATCTACATTGGATGCTTAAAAATCCACCATGCTCCTGCGCAGCAGGTTGTACTCCTTTTATTGTAAGTTGCTATGGACAAAACCATCTGCCAAATGAAAGTAATGTGAAACAGTTGTATAATGTCTTCTGTTGGTCTGAAAGGAGCCAAAAAAAATGCTTCTGAGAAAATATTGATGGTTTATGTGTTATCTTGGCTTGGGCTTGAGTCTTCACACTGGTTACATATGTAGGCAGGCAGAGAGCATCTCTTAAACAACACTCTGTGTTTTACCAGGCAATAAAAGTCAGGCTATATCGGAGTCTGCTGCACAGATTTTTTTTTTTTACCATTTTTGTTTAAATCTCTCTCTCTCTCTCTCTCTCTCTCTCTCTCTCTCTCTCTCTCTCTCTCTCTCCCACATCCACTTTAAATTGCAAACTTTGTCAAAAGACTGAATTCTCTGCTAGATGGTGCAGCATTAAAAAAATGTTTGGCCATTAGGTCATTACCATATTACACCTCATTTATAAGACAACTAGAATGGCACTCAGAGAGCGCAGGCCTCTGCCAAGGCCAATAGTGCTTTTAAAGGTGCAATATGTAATATTGTATGTAATACTGGCAGCTAGCGGTTAAAATAGTTACTGCACTACCAATTCAAAATACTGGAGATTCGTCTCCCCCGCCCCCTCCTGCCCAGACTCAAAGTTCACGGAGGTTGCTAGGCTGAGACCGCAGCATTCACAACAATGTAGCTAGACACTTTTCTCACATAGCCAGACATTACTCCACAGCACAGCAGAGTAGCTAACGTTAGATGCTAGTCTCACATAGCCAGACATTACTCCACAGCACAGCGGAGTAGCTAACGGTAGATGCTGGCTATATTGACAGTCATAAAAGCCAGTGCTCACGCGTAGCTCTGTAACCAACTGACAGACACACTTTTTCGGCTTAAAATGACAGTATGAACCGTTAAAAACACAACAACCTCACTGTCCTCTCCACACGCCAGTCAGGCACACTTCCTCTGCTTAGAATTACAATACGAAACGCAAAAATACCACTACCTTGCCGACGGAACACACTTCATTGGCTTAGAATTACGGCAACAATCGCCAAACACACTGCAAACTCACAGTCCTCTCTTTCCGATTTACAGCCCCCCTCTCGTGGCTTAAAAAACTCACCGTTGTCGGCTCCAGCCGCTGAACTACACGTTGTAAACAGCCATGGGCTGCTTGCCTGGTCCTCCGGTAACGTTAGCAGTTAGCAGGTTAGCATGGTGGCGTTAGCCAGGACCAGTCGGGATCACTTTACTGGCTGTGTCTCAATTGTTTTTGCGAGTAACCAACTCGGGTACTCTAGCTATATAATTCAATGTGAGTACACAAATGTTGAAATGACAAAAAATGCCCATCCCTAGTAGCTGTGATAAATTAGCCTGAAGCTAATGTTTACCTGTTCAGGAGAAAATAAACCAACTCTGCGTCCTTTTGGGCTCTAAGCGGTCTCCATCTTTCAAATACATCTCCAATATTTACCAGGGGGTTGTTACGTCTCTGGTCACGCAACTGTTAGAAACATGCTGTTTTCTTTTTTTATGTCATGTAGAATCTATCTCCGTTGATCCTGTTCGTTTGTTTGCTGCTTTCATGGCTGTACTAACGTTACAGCTGTAGCGTGCTGGGTTTACGTTTTTACAGGTATATCTGGCAACCCGGCCTGGCTGTCAAACTGGGCCGTTGATAACACACAGATCAAAACATAAACAAATTCCGTCACAGAATGTAAATTTCAAAAAGAAAAAATACTGACATTAGCATTGTTGTCAGGAAAGATAGTATTTCAGTTTAACATGTTTCCTTAATATCTGATGAGGCGTTGGTGTCATTTTTGGATTTATTACAGTACAAATATTACATATTGGACCATTAAGTAGAGATGGTCCGATACCAATTCTGATACCTGAACTTGCGTATTGGCCGATCCGATACCAGTGTGTCATATATTTTATTATGTTTTAACAACTATACTACTATCCCTGTATGGATGTGATATGATTTCTATCTTTGTCGTCGGTCTGGCTCAGGTTAAACTCTTTGTGAAACATGAACAAACGCAAACAATGAATGCCACAGAACCTTCTTTTATTATCCAGTTTGACAATCAGTTATAACGGAAAAAGAAAAAGAAATAAACTACTTTAATGTAGATTTTCTTTAGGGCTTTATTATGTGGTATCGGATCAGTGCATAAAGTCCAGTACTTCCCGATACCAACATTTTAGGCAGTATGGGGGGGAACATCTCTACTTTTAAGTTCTCCTCGGACGGTCCCATTTCCCGAGTTTAGAAGGCAGTCTTCCGACTTCAGTGTGTTCATGAGCTTTAGACACTACAGAGAAGATATGTTGTATTTTATTGCTCAGAGCGTTTAAACAACACGTTGATAGCAGTTTCAAGCATTTGCGTGACAACGAAGAGCAAAGGAGACCAATCAGGTGAGCCATGAAATATGTCTGGGAACTAATTGTTCAGATTATTCCGACACCACATGAATGCAGCACAAATGCCCTATTTCGCAATCTTAACCAAAGTGAAATATACTGTGTGTATCTGCCTGGTGATTCGGATCCGCTCCAAAATGTTATGTGGTCTTCCTTGGCCAATGCTGCACCCTTTCTCAAAGTTTCATTAAAATCAGGCCAGTAGGTTTTCTGTAATCCTAACAATTTCTGTAATAATAGTGGAGGTAATAATATTCAGAATGAAATGTGTTAGAATCATTACATTATCAAATAATAGACAGAGACCACTGACAATATATTAATGTTCATTTTATTTGAGAACCCAACAAGGAGGCAGTCTCCGCACTACAAAATAGTACAGACAATGACCTAACGAAAAGCTCTCTACAGCTACTTCTTATAATAGCAAGTGAAAATGTGATAAATCATAATACAGAGTAGATGTCGTCAATTGTTATCTGGTCAGAGTCGATGACATCTCCCCTATCTGGTCTGAGAGGGCACGTATGCCCTCTGGAACACACGTGCTCAGACAAGGACACGCAATGGCTCCATGTTATCTTGTTTAGAGTATTCAGTCTAATATTATTCTATGCAAACAGTTTAATAATAAGAGAGAAAGTATGTAAATCAAAATTTCTCTAAGAAAATGTGATCTGATATGCCACACCACACAATACACATCAGAAGTGATTCCAAAGAAAACTTTTTAATGGTAAATAGATAAAGTTTTACTTTTACAATGATTCTGTTACATCGGTTATGGAAAAAGGAAATGCTGGGATGAGTTTTCTAGCATTGAGTTCCTTATAATTTTGCACAGTAAATCTCTTGGTGTGTAATGGATGAACATATATATACAAAGTATGTCTTGATTAACCTTTTCCTGTCGTTCATCTACCTCTCTCCTGCAGACGGGAGTGGCAGAATTTGGTGACCATTAAGCAATACGTTACATTACCAGTGGAAACATTACTTGAAACATTACATTCTCTGTAACTCAGAGGGACATTATTAGACTCGCTCTGCTGAGTGGCTTTTACTTTATGTTCCCCGAGCTCGGTCTGAACTTGGAAAAATGATTTTTAGGGTTTTGCAGTGGAACAAATTACAGCACGTTTCTTTTTTTTCTATTAACTCAATTGTGCCTCTTGGACAATTTAGAAATCTGGTTTTAAACCTGCAACCTTCTACTTGTAGCTGCTTTGCATAATTGTATTTTATTTTGCATCCATATCATCCTAATTTATTTATGAAATCATTTTCCAATTCAGAATGTATTGTCTTTCTATATTTCTTATGATTGTACTTTGTGTTGTCGTTCCGTTTTTGTTTTTGTAATCTGACTCAGACATTAAAAATAAGGGTCGCGCCTCAATGATCTCTCCAAGATAAATAAAGGTTGAGTGAATTATTAGGGATTCTGGTGGGTTACTATGTAGGAATACATTAATAAAACAATCCCACTGTTTATTAGCCCAGATTTAAATCTCCTGCTTCCAAAATCTCCAAACATCCCCCGTGGTAAAAAACCATACTGTATTCATGCACACATCACCATTATCAATATTTAATAGCTACAGAGAACCATTGCACAGCTGCTGAGGAAGTCTGACAGAGTAAATATCTGTTCAGTGCACTCTTATTTATTTATATCAATACGACAAGATTTTTTCGTTTGTTATCAGCTTGCATTAGTTTATACACAGCAAGCAACGCAAAAAAAAAAAAAAAAAAAGAAGACTGTGCTGCATGCAATATGAAGCCACGTTCATATCCTTGGCGTCAACACAGCACAATGAGGCCTATTCTCCTGAGCCACCCAGAAGCTCCAGATATCATTGTCAAGCTAGATACAAATCCTGTCACACAGTATGCTGGTAGATGGTATATTACTTCTTAATATAACAGCTTCTGCAGTATCATCATCTGTGCCGTATTGTGTTTGTTCATCTAATCCATTGTAATGAAGAAATGTTTTTGTTTTTCTGTTAACCTGTTTCAACACAATGCAGAGATTACAAGTTTATTGATGTAACTATATCAACACATTTTTTTTTCTATCCCACCTACAGTATATCTTTTTGCACAAGAAATGTCATTGGATAGTTATGGTTACAGTATGTTTTTGGAAATTAGTAAGTAAGTAAGTAAGTAAGTAAAGTTTATTTCTATAGCACATTTAAAAACAGCTCGCGCCGACCAAAGTGCTGTACACAGCGCACCAGCCACAGGGCAACAAAATAAAATAAGAAAAACAAAAATAAAAAACACGTACAAATCAGCGATCCAGG
>NC_041342.1:26915649-26963149 GCF_004354835.1 Perca flavescens
TAACGACGTGGGAAACCGTGGTAAACCAACAGTAACTGTCACCGTAGAAAATGTAAAACGAACAGCAGTCTCTCGTGCTATACCGATATATTTACGTCTTCAGAAAGAACAAATGGGTTCATGGCTGGGACAGGATAGGGAATTACTGAGATATTAAATAACACATTGTTGGTTTTCAAGAAAAGGTTGTGACTTTCAAATGTGTGATGACTAGTTCTACTGAGCATAACATCTTTTTTTAATTTTGTGTCAAAGAAGGAGTTTTAAAATTGTTAGGGTTCATTAGGCATTGCCTATTTATCCATGCTAATAGACACTAAATGAGGCGTTCAGGGTCTCAACAGGAACACATTTAGGGTAAGATTTCCCTTTGAGGACAGCTGTAACATCTGTTCTTATTGTGCAGGGGAGTTCCAGAGGTCATGGAAGTAAAGTGGATTTGAACAGTTCAATTCAGAGACCGCCTTTCTGAGACCGAACGTTGAGGATGGAGTTATAATTAGGTGAGATTGACAGCGTCTCTGAGGTAATTAAGCAGAAAGGGCTGATGAAATTCCCCCAGGTGGGCAGGAAGGGAGAAGAGGCAGGCAGGAAGAGCTTTTGCATCAGGAATTAAAAATGATTATTGGGGGATGATGAGTTAGAAGAGAGACAGAGAGAGAGAGAGACAGAGACAGAGACCACACGACATAATGCCTGTAGGTTCCTGCCTCACGTATTTGTCATGCCTATTTGCTCCCATGTTAGTGCTGCTTATGCGACCTCAGAGCAGCGCCGCCATCGTCAGTGCCGCGACTTTATGATGCTATAACAGTTAGCCATGACAATATGCATCCAATTAACAGGGTTTATGCGATTAGTCAGCCTATCCATTCATCTAATGTGATTCGCCTCATTACCGGATGACTTCATAAGGAAGATGATCTGACTGCAGACATACACACACTGACAAAGACGAGGAGGAGGGGTGTGTGGAGGAGATGATGAAAGCTCATTTAATCAGAGAGCCAATTCCATATGATGAGGGAACCAATGTTTCCTCCACTCAATGATAATGATTTGAAAGGACAAAACCATCTAGTCTGATAATGCTGGATGTAAAAAGCCCATTTCAAGGTATAGAATATATGATATTGTCACTTCATGTTAAGGACAGACTGCTACGACTGATACGCAGAGAGCCTCCAAGCAATAAAAGCCTGGACATGATCATTTATTTCAGCTTTGAGTAGCTTTTAGGAATTGACGAGCTAAGTAAGGCATCTGAAGCCAAGGGATTAGAGAACTGGGATTTTGATTGGAAGAGTGAACCAGTAAACCTGAAGAGGAAAACGTGAGTGACTTGCGTAGTAAAGTTACAAGGTCTGTGATACCTTGCCTACAATTTCCTCAGAGATGAATGTGTTTAGTATGCGATGCACAAAAGAGTTTGTATGCTCAGTCAGTGTTCCGTTGAAATTAAATGAAAGGCTATTATGTCGTGTAAAATGAGCTTTCTACCGGCTTTAAAAGCCTGTTAGGTAAACTGTGACTGTATGTAGAACCAACCCTGCCAGACAGAATGCTGGAGGATTCTGATAATGGTAAATGACAGCATGCTATTTAACCCAAGCTAGCAATATAACTCTACAGATGGCAAGTTGGACAGTCAGTCACTTGGTTGCTTGGTCACATTAATAGCCACCAATAGCCCAAAATAGTAGGCTATTAGAAGGAATTAATAGACAAGTTGCACCCAGTAAATGGTGTACCGATGATGGCCTTGATCAGTATTCAATGTCTTCTGATGAATCTCCATATAGTTCATTTAATACTAGTTTTCCCAGTAAAAGTTCACTGACATGAATCCCAATTACTGCTGGTGCATTGTACTATAACAAACATGCACACTTCCCCAATGATTTACACAAAGAAAGGTCTTGAAAATGGCCCACTGCTGACTTATTTTAACTCCTTAACACATGGTTATTTAAATTCTAATCAAATGCACATCACATGGAAACAATAATAATGTTGACAGTTAATCAGAGTTGCAATTAGTCTCTACCTCGCACTATAGACAATTTTTAGGTGGTATTTTCCTTCTTTTATGTCATTATGAAAGTAAATAATAATTTCCCTAAATGTGCAGTTTTGGCCTTTACCATTATAGCCACACACTGACAAATACATAATATGCACAACATAAAAGCTGGGTAAGAAATGATTCCGAATGAGCGATTTAAATCAAATGCAATCTTATTGGACAAATAAGTTATTTAAATAACTTGGTCCTTTTTGCAGTTTGATTTTTTTTTTTTTTATACTAAAGGAAACGTAGGGCAAAGTAGCTTTACTGTTCAGGTCGATCTGACTGAGGTGACTATCTAGAAGTATTTCTCAAAGAGTTTGCACATTATGAATTTCAACTTTTTCTCAGCTGATAGAGAGCAGAGGTGCTAGAAATATGAGGGTGTCGGGGAGTGGGGCTGCGCAACAAGACTATAGGGGATCAGGACGAGATAAACCAATTTTATTGCAAAATAATAAATAAGACAACATTTTACTGTGGCTGAACAAATAAGGCAAACACCCCTGGCTACTGACACGTCACGCTTTACACAACTAGCAGGCTAAGTTAAGATAAATGGCTCATTTTGAACTCCAGCGGCAGCATTTTTCATTGTTTAAATCCGGCCTAGGAAATACATAATAGAATACGTTATTATGGTTTGGATATATAAATCTAAGCTATAAAGCAGAGAATGTCAGAGCTCGAACAGAGATGGGGGACTGGTTTGTGTGCTGCTGTGCTCCTGGATCTAGCCAAACCTTAGCTAATTAATGCAAGGGCACGCCCCAGGGTTACCGCTAAGGAAAAATACAACAAAACATCCCTGGGCAAGGTGGAAGTCATAAACACACACACTCAATGGATGGCGAAAACTAAAAATGTTCTTGACCGGTCACTGAGCCTCATTAACCGGTTGAAACCGGTTAACCGTTTAGTTTAAAATATGCTACGCTATTTGAAATAACAGCCATTTTGAGCCGCGCCTGCAATTTATCAACTCTGTCGCATCTCTCTCTCTCACACACACACACACACACACACACACACACACACACACACACACACACACACACACACACACACACACACACACACACACACACACACACACAGCCCCGGCACCGCCCTTCCACTCACGTCACGTTTTTTAAATCCCCTACAGCGCGAAACAAGTCCCGCAAATGTGGCGCAGAGGAGCTTGTAAGTAATCAGAGGACAAATGGCTCCTTAGTTTCGAAATAGTTTGGGTACAAGCCAGGTGATCGCGTTTAAAATAAAGTTGTTTGTCTAGCGTTAGAAGCTCATTAGAAACATTGCCGCGGCTCGTTTGAGAAAATGACAGCTCCGAAGAGACGCCGCTTTAGTTTGAGTGCAGTGCTAACAATAATAAAGAAAGATGATGATCATCATCACCTTATCTGTTACCACTGAAATGCAGATGTAGGGCCTAATGTGTTTCCAAATATAAGCCCATCTTATGCGGAATATTTCCTAATAGACTGCAACAGGATACAACCAATGGATAAAACAGGCACCTTCAGAATGCGTAAAACAGGCGATTAGGCCTAACAAAATTGTTTGGTTTCCGACCGACCCTGTCAATTAATGTGCGACCCAAATTTATGTTATGAGCTTGGGGAAGAAATGATACTAATTAAATAAATACACAAATAAAAAGTTTAAGGCGAACTATAATTACATTTTTGTACAGCACTCTTGCGATGCAAGATGCCCGTTTTCCTCCAGCAATGCTGGAAGAGGACCCGATGTCGCCGCAGCGCCACTTAACGCCGCCGTGTCCAGTTTTACGGCAGCAGCAGCGTGAGGACGGCGCCTTCAACCAGCCCTCACCAGCCACGGCGGCCAGCTACAGCGCTACTGCGCCGCCGGGGAGCTTCAACACGTTAAACAGGGCAGATGAAACCACTCATGAACTATATGTTGTGTTTAATGTCATTCAAGAGGATGGCAACGTAGCAAGCAAACCCGATCAAATGAAAGGTAAACACCCTTTAGAGTGCTCTAACGTTACAGCAAGTCCCTGGGGCTCAATGGAGGTGGCTAACAGCAGTGAAGCTAGTGACAACTTCACAACACAATTCATTTGGATACAAGTTGCATTATGGAAGATAGACGGGATTCTGAACAGCGACGCACACGCACACGCACACACCAGAGCCGAGGTGTCTGCGTTACTTCACGCAGCACATGTAACTGGCTGGAAACGATAGCTACAGCTTATAGGCCTACATTATTTACTTCCGCTGGCGCAGATGAACTAACTGTAAGAAGCCTACAATAAACCCTCCATGATTGAAGAGTCAATATTTATCCCCACCTACCTGTTTAACAGGCAAATTTAAACATGTAGAAACAGATATCTCAGTCTGCTCTTCATGCGCTGTCCACTGTTGTTCACCGCGCTGTGCAAACAAAGCTCTACTCTGCAAATAGCGACTTTACAAACAAGCTAAAATGAAAGATGTCAGTTTGTAGTCTGTTTCTTAGTTTGCAACGAATCTTGATTTTTGGACAAACTCTTGTAAACGTAGCTGCTGTCTAAACGAACCATCCTCTCCGCTGGAGCGGTAAACCTGTGGCTGTATTATAAGACCAAAACAAATACATGTGGCTACTTAATATGCACGTGAATTACATGTTTTCAATTTATTAAGCGACAACTGTTCATGTAGTAACAGGTAGGCTATGTTATGAAAATATTGAGTATCCATCGCTACTGTAAAGGCAAAAAAAAAAAAATCCTACTTATCCCTTGCTGCCACTGGGAAAAAAATAATAAATAAAATAAATTCCCTATCGACCCATGACCTCAACAGACAACAAACCGGAACCAAACTATTTTTTTTTTATGCCTTATGAAAAATTTTGCGTGAGGGATTATTTCACTTCACAGAAAAACAAATATTGTAATGAGATGGCTAACTGTAGTAGCGTTTATTCCAATATCTATAATTGCCTAATTTAGAGATCACACACACACACACACACACACACACACACACACACACACACACACACACACAATGAGACATGCAGAGCAGTCAAGTCCATTATAGTCTATATCTATTCACCTAGCGGGGTGATCGTAGCAGGGGACAGCCTGTGGATGTGTTAAGAGAGCCCAGCCTTCAGCTCTACCCTTCACTCTGTGTCAGACACTCTCCTGCTCGTCCTCTGTCTGTCTCTAACACTTGTCTTTTCCTCTCTGAGTCGCCGTCTGTTTGTGCTTTTGGAGCTCTGTCCTGCAGTTTCAGTCTCTGTCTCTTTTCTCTCTCTCTTTCCACAGCCTTTGGGTGTGTCTATGTGCCAGCCATTGGAAGACATGTTCTGATAAATATTCATTCACCCCCATCACAGCCCACAGCCTACTGTGTCTGTTTGAATGCTAATCAATTTCTCTGAAATTTCCACTGGCCTACTTACGGTTTCAGAGCCACTGCTTCCTCCTTCCTACTTGCCTTTCCACTTGTCACCTTTCCTTCCCCCCGTATCCTTTCCTCTTGTTTCCTTTCGTTTGCTATCTTTGCTTCACTTTCATACCCTCACCTTTCCTATTCTCTCCTCTCCTCATCTGTTCTTTTCTTTTTTACCCTAGCCTTACTTTTTGCTGCAGCTCCTTTTTCTCCTCTCCCTATTGGTTTTTGTATTTATTTTTTTCTCATTTTGTTCTGTACCCCTTCTCCTTCCCTTCATTTCTACAGACTAATTATTTTGGCTATGCCTAATCTATTCCTATTCTTTCCTAATGCCACCACACACACACACACACAGACACACACACACACACAAAATTGAAGACATAATCCTCTATCTTTCTCACACTCTGTCTCATGCCTGGGGCATAGAGATGTAATCACCCCGTGGACAGGAGCATGTGTGAGTACAGCGAGTGTGTAGAGGTTACAGCACCTCCGAAAGGAAGAAAAGTGAGAGGATATGAGGAATGCCTTTGGAGTGAATCAATGGTGTGGGATAGTTTTCCTTCCCACTGTGAGTAGGAACTGCTGAGCGTCTCATCTCCTCCAGGCTCCAACAGCTGGGGGTGGAGGGAAGTGAAGCAGTGAAGGAATTCAGACAGTAGGAAGAGAGGACACGAGGGAGGTAAAAAAAAGAAAACCTCCAGGGGATGGAGAGAAGGCAAGTCAGTTGCAGGACGGGTGTTTTCTTGAGATATTAACAGTGAAACATAAAAGTGGACATACGGTTTTGCATCATGGAAAAGGAGCACAGTGATTGGGTGAGCTACCACAAGTGGGATATGCAAATGTGGTCAGGAGAGTGGGGGAGGGAGGGAGAGGGGGCATTTGGGGATAGATGGGAAAAGGAAGGATGCAGGTTAGAGAAAAGAGAGGGAATAAAAGATTAAAGCCTTGGAGAGTCAACGGCAGCGGGTTGTGTGTAGAGCAAAAAGAGCACTGTGGGAGCTCCACAGTCAAAACTGGTTCTTATGGCTCCATACAGGGTCAGTGTGAGTAAAGGATATTCAAAGGTATGGAGATGGTTAAAGAAGGATGGAAGGAAGGAAGGATTGATGGGATGAGGGACAAAAAGGACGGGAGGGAATTTCATGACGAGCAGCATGGGATTAATGGGGGAATTTAATGAGCTGACCTGTGGATTCTTCTGGACATGGATCGGAAACTGCGCGGCTTTGGCGAACTGGCGTTGCTTAGCAAATTCCTTCACATTGTGCCTTTAAACACTTTAATAAATAATTACTATGAATTTTTTTCTGCACGTTAACTATGCTGTTTAGTTATAAGGGGTGTCACATTTGTCCATATCCAGCAGGGAGAAATACTTTGGATTTGAAACGAAGTTTTCTGGGGCTTTGAGGTGAAATTACCAGCGGAGAATGCTGGTTAATGCTGACACTCTGTGATATGGTACAATGGTGTTCGAAATATACTAGGCTATGGTTTGTTTGTTGGTTGGTTATTTAGTTTTTGATTCACAACCACCGTATCATTTAAATGTGACAATACTTTTAAATAGGACATGCCACCCTGCTTTGCTTTATTCAAAGTGTTTCTAAGCTTTACAAAGGCTTCATCCAAAACCAGAAAGCCATATGAGAGGGGGTGGGGGAGGGGTTGTCTTATAATGTGAGAAATTCTTTATTAGGAATAACCCCTTGAGATGTAGCATCTTGTTTTCAAGGGGGTCCTTAAAAGCAAACATATACAATACATTCACAATTAGACAAAAAAAAAGTTACCAAAACAACTTGTGGAGACCACAAGAAAAACATACATACATACATACAAACAAACAAAAGCAAAGCTCTCCTTCACACCAAAACCACCCATCTTCTCCCCATTTAAACCATTAAATATTAGACAGTAAACAGTGAAGGTCATTCCTATACAGTTAAAAAAAAAAAATACAAAAAAAATGAATACAAAAAAAATAATTTTAAATAATAATGATAATAAAAATAAATAAGTAGATGAAAAAATAAAAAGATATAAAGCATGAGAAAAACAGTTGCAGCTTGTATGCAAATAATTAAGAAGAGCCATCTTAAACTGATGAAAAGAGGAGATAGATCTAATAGACCTAGGTAAACCATTCCAGTCGGAAGGGGCTTTAAATTTAAAGGCTCTTTTCCCAATTTCTTTAGATATATGTGGTACAGAGGAAAAAAAGGTAGTCAGTATCTCTCAAACTATAGGGTGATTGATATAAAATCAAGTGTTGTTTCAGATAGGATGGGTAGTTTGAAAAAATACATTTATGAACAAACTGCAACCAGTGAAACTGATGTCTAGCCGTTAGTGAAAGAAGATTCAATGACTGATACATTTGACAGTGATGGGTTCTAAATGGACACCTCAGAACAAATCTGCAGAGACTATTATAAATTATATTCAAAGGTTTAAGATTAATTTTGGCTGTGTTCTGATAAACAACATCCGAATAATCAATTATAGGCAATAAAAGTTGAGTAATAATTTTTAGTCTAATCTGTTTTGTAAAACAATTAATTGAGCGGTATAACATTCTTAAGCTACAATTTATCTTTTTTACAATGGAGTCAATATGAGGTCTAAAGGTAAGTTGTGAGTCAAGCCAAAGGCCAAGATATTTAAACTCCTCAACATTGTTTAGAGGTGTACCATCCAGGAATTTAACCTCAAGAAAGCTATTTTGCTTATGGAGTGCAGATCTAGTTGCAGAGAGCATGCTATAGCACTTCTTTTTATTCAGTGGAAGCAGATTAGAAGAGAACCATGTTTGAATATGATTGAAATCAAATTGAAGTGAGGTTCTCAGAAATGTCATGTTTAGATGTATATATAACTGTCATCTGCGTATAGATGGACCTGACAATCTAAAGATATTTGTGGTAAATCATTTATAAAAATGGAAAATAGAAGCGGCCCTAGGGAAGAACCCTGAGGGACACCAGTTTCAATTATTCTAGGCTGAGAGAAAACAGCACTGAGAGACACGCTTTGACGTCTGTAATGGAGATATGCATTAAACCAGAGAACAGCTGATTTGGAAAGACCAATAGCAAATAGTTTATCAAGAAGAATATAATGATTGACCATGTCAAACGACTTAGTAAGGTCAATGAAAATTGCACCAGTAGACCTGTTGTTATCTTGTGCAGAAAAAATATTGTTGGTAAATATTGTAAGAGCTGTTGTTGTGGAATGATTACGTCTAAATCCAGATTGATTTGGGGTCCAAGAGGGTAAAGTCATTAACATATTTAGACAACTGCCTAAAAATAAACTTTTCAAATATCTTAGCTATATTGGTAATTATGGAGATTGGCCTATAATTGTTGACATCAAGTGAGTCACCACCTTTGTATAGTGGTATTACTTTTGCAAATTTACTTCCACATTAATGGAATTACACAAGAGGAAAGTGATAAATTAAATAAATCACATAGTGGAAATGCTAGGACATGGGAAGAAAGCTTAATAAACTTAATATCCAAAACATCAGGACCAGCACCATTAGAAGATTTTATTTCTGAGATTGCCTGTTGAACATCAGAGGGATGAATTGTTGAAAATAAAAATGTGCCATTGTTCACAGTATTTGTTATGCTAGAAAAGAAGAGCTCAGATAACTGAGAACATTGAGAGCATTGGCCATTGACATAGGGTCAGTAATAACGTTATTATTCATTCTAAGTTTGGTAGGAATAATTATTATTATTATTATTATTGTATATTATTATTATGGAAACATGGTTTTAGTATGCAGTCCTGATTGGTGGAAAATGGGCTGACAAAAATATCACTGTCAAAGAGCCTGAAGCGAAAAGTTGTGGAAAGCTTTAAGCTTTAATGACGAATGGACTGATAAGCAGGTCCTGTATGCCTCATTTTCAATGAAACGATGCTGTGGCAAAATAATAACACAACCAGCATCATTATCAAGAATGAAGAACATAACAATTGCGTCATTCACGTGCATATTAAGTAGCCACATGTATTTGTTTTGGTCTAATAATGCATCCATATTTACCGCTCCAGCGGAGAGGATGGTTTCTTCAGACAGCTTAAGTTTATAAGAATTTGTCCAAATTTCAAGATTCCCTGCAAACTAAGAAAAATAGACTACAAACCGACAGCTTTTCTTTTAGCTTGTTTTGTAAAAATTAGCTATTTGCAGACTAGAGTAGAGCTGTGTTTGCGTAAAACAGTGCGGTGGACAAGAGTGGACTGAGCAGACAGAGCAGATTGAAATATCGCTTTCTACATGTTGATGCCGGTCTACACAGGTGAGTGCATTGATAAGTATTGACTTTTAACTCACGAAGGTTTAATTGTAGCCTCCTTACAGTAACGAGACTAGCGTTAGTTCATCTGCCCCAGCGGCCGTTGGTAATCCTCTTTGTATTGTTCCCAGTCAGAGATATGAGTCAATCAAACTACCGTAAATAACAGGTCGCGCACAGGTGCCGATTTATGTTTTCCTCCGTGGGTGCTCACACGCGCACACAGTTTAAAAAAAAAAAAGTAGTCAACAATGTTTGCATTTCAGAACCTTAGGAAATGGACAGCGGCCGACACGAACACACACGCCATAAAGTAAGCTAGCTTTCAACTCAGGACAGCGCCACTTCTCACAGATAGGATTGGAGATGAGAAGTTTAATCAGCTTCGTGGGAAATTATAAATTAACGCCACCGACATGACCAATCACACTATGACAGACGCTCCACTTAGCACTACCTGCAATGTTTAATATTAAATTAATATAAAAATGAACTGGCAGTCTGGCACACGTGGGTGCTCAGTATTTTTCGTGGGTGCTCAAGCTCCGGAGCACCCACGGTATCGGCACCTATGAGGTCGGCAACTATGAACGTTGGAATTTGGCATGCGGATGAGAGAATGCTTCAGCATTTCAACCATGATTTCAACACATCAATAACTCTCTTGCACACATATTGCCAGCGTGCCATTGGTTAAGGTCCCGCGTGCCCATGGTGGCACGCGTGCCTATGGTGGCACGCGTGCCTAAGGTTGCCGACCCCTGGCTTAGAACTCAGTGAGCAGCTGCAAATGCAAATTAAAGAAACTAAATAATATTTATCAGCCACTGAATTCATTTTTATTTTTAATATATGTCCAGCCCTATAGGCTAAAGAGAATAAGAGAAAAAGAAAAGAATCTAAATATTCTGGTCTGGAAGGAAATTATAAATCATTTCCATATCATGTAAACGTACAAGAAATAAGCAAAATACATCGAGATTACGCTACTGCAAACAAGCAAACATCAACAACCAAAAGACTACCTTAAACAAGCCAGGAGCAGTCCGTCATTTAAGTTGTAATTCATGAAGAAACTTTTCAGCTTCCACTGAGGTTTTGCACAGCACCGATTTACCATCAGAGAAAATCTTGAGCGTAGCAGGGTAGTGCAAGTATTTAATGTCCAGTTCACGGAGTTTCTTTTTGATATCATCAAACTCCCGACGCTTTTGGAGAAGACTGGTACTGAAATCCGGGAAGATATAAACACGTTTGTCATTGTACTTAAGTTCTTCTTTTTCACGGGCAAGTCGTAGGATTTTAAACTTATCCTGTAGACTGAGGAGTTTCACCAGGATAGGCCTGGGAGCAAAATTCTTCTGGTTCCGTGACTGTTGCATAGGGGAGCGGTGAACCCGCTCTAGAGGTGGAGGTACCGGAAAATTCTCCTCACCCAGAAGCTGCTGGATTAGGCCGCCGATGAATCCATGGATGTTTTTACCCTCAGCTTTTTCAGGCACATGAATGAAGCGAAGATTGTAGGCCCTGCTTCGGTTTTCAGCATCATCTAGTTTATCCCGCAAATGTAAGTTTTCACCCTTGAGTGACTTCAAGCGTTTTTGTATGTCATAAGTTGTCCTCATTGGAGCTGACCCTCTGTTCAAGCTCCGCTACATGGTCGCCTAGCGTTGTTAAAGAGCCATGAATCGACGTTAAACTTGACTGAATATTGTCCATTTTTGCGTCAAAGTGTGATAACATTTCAGCTTTCAGTTGTTGTATGGTATCCACTATAAACTTGTCTGTAACTGATTGCTCCATGATGGACATCAGGCGCTATAAATCAGATGCTTTGAGAATGTTGCTTATACAAAGCGTCAATGTGCAAGTATAAATTGCATTCGTAGCGAGACAATGAAATGATTTACAAATTATTTGAAGGCAAATCTAGTCATTCTTGCAGGTCTGACTTCCTCAAACGCTCACGCCGCCACCATCTTGAACTTACACATAATCAGTGTGGTCTTGGGCTAATGGGCTACTGTGGCATTTATTCTCATGTACAAGCATGTGTATATGACACCATTGTATGTGATATTCAAAAGAAACAAAGTGGATCAGAATGCTATTTGTACTGACCTTGCAAAGATCCTTAGTCACATTCATTAGCTTTATTTCACACATCATATGGAGATCATTTCATATTAATGCCCGCAAATTTACATACCCGAGGATGCAGCTTAATTATTCGACATTGAATGTCCTCAGACTTCCTCCATACCTTTTTGCAGACTCCGTTGCCTACAGCCCTTTCATTGGTAATTACACACTAACTCTGCATGCAAACTGTATTTACAATGCACATAGTTCAATATCAAATTATGCCGGGCAAGAACAAAGACAAAAGTGAAGGTTAATATGGGAGTCTGGGCTAGATTCTTGACATATTATTCCAGTCTTGTATGTTTTAACAAAAAGAAGAAAGAAATGTTGGGAATAAAAAAAAAAAAACAACAACATTCAGACAGAAGAGTGGTAGATGTAGTGTGAAACCTGGGGTAGTGAGAGTAAAGTAGGAGCATATTTGCCAATTTAGGGGAAAGAAAAAAATAATCTGACACAATGGCTCGGACACTGCATTCAGCAGGATCTCGTCTCCATGCACCAAACTACCTGGCAATCCATGCTCATTTTTTTTTCCTCATCAGGACAGTAGGTAGTTGGCAAAGCGGGCCAGCGCTCTGCTCATTAACATTCACATCTATCCTCTTCCAGCGTTTTTCCAATCTGTAGCCCTGTAGCTGTGATCTGATTCAGAGTGTGGAACAGTGGTGTGAGAAGGCAATTAATCACACTAGTTAAGAGGCGAGATGTGGCAGATGAACACAAGGTGTAGGTCTCCTTGTTGCACCGACAGACTATTAGATAACTCAAGAGTTTGATGTACTACCTCGTGTTGGGATGAGATTTGCATCTATGAAGCCCTGTTGCTGACTTTATTCCCAAAAGAACGTTTAGTCCCGAACCAAGACATTTTTTTTTATTTACTTGTACCTACAGTTCTCGAAGATGATGAGTTTTCCCTTAACTTAAGTTGCAAAAAAAAAAAAAAAAAAAAAAAAAAAAAAAAAGGGTTTGATCAAGACTGAAAAATCAGCTCGGCTCCCATTTGTAGAGGAACAGGTGTTCTCTGGAAAGTTTATTTTTGAAGTAATAAACAGTGACAACTTAGCTCGAGCAAAGAAAACACGGCTAAGCTTTCCAGACAGTTTCCCTATAAAAATGAGCGAGGTGCTTCTCAGAGGCCAATACTGGGTGAGGGGGCTGACAGCAACCGCAGCTTCAAAGTCCACCACACGCCTACTCCAAATTCATGGAGGGTTTTGTCAAACACAACCTCTTTAAATGAAACTGAGTCCTATAAGGTATTGCTAAAGGAATGTCTGAATGGTTCTACATTAAAACAAGTTAACACAGGCTCTTTTTAGGATTACACAAAACATTTGAGCCAGATAAAATTGAGCAAAGCAACCTTTCAGCCTGGTGTCTTCTAGTTGGTCTTGACGTCATCTGCCTTCTATGCTGCCAAGGCAACCGTAAGAGTAGGACTCTGTAAACTTTTGCTACCATGTAGCCACTCTACAGTACATGTACAATACATCAAAGAAGATGACCCATTTGTTTGAGAGCTTCACAAATGCTCAACAAGTGATCAAAAAGCCAACGTCCGTGGGTTTACATGTTACCTTGTGTCCAATGTACAATGCAACTAGGTCTCAATGTTACAGCTGGGTAGGAGAGGTTCACATCCAGATCAAAAGGTCTACTGAATGCCTTCTGAAAGATCTAACTACTGCAGAGGGTGGAGGGCTGACAACACCCACTGGTACTTGGCAGTTGGTGCGAACCGCAGTCATAGTGGGTGTTTCTCTCTGCCTTTTTTCCCGCCGATTTTATCAGTGAACATGTCATTTCATTGTTGCTGAAAGAAATTCCGATGTCCGCAACTATTCCGAGATCTGAAAACAAGATCATTTGACAGCGTTTCTCAATGTTTTCATGTTTCTTTCCATTTTTGGAAGATGAAATGCTTCCTTATTTATATTTAACTCTTGCCACATGTTTTAGACTGGGATTCAGATTAAGGCGTTGTGAACACCGATTGGTGTGACCAAGTTATGCTGGCTGCCACAGTCGTCCTGCTCTTTTTAGGCATCCACACTCCATGTACACCGTCTGGATACAATGATGTAATGTAATTTCATCTTGTAGAAATCATTTAGTTATTGTACAGTGAATAACCAGTAAAATACACTCCAGTATTGTGCAATTCCATAGTAATGTTTGTTTTACATTGTAAAGCCACTATATCATTACATTTGAGGCACTGCGCAAAGGTGTGAAAGGGATGTGTGCATTCCAGTGTCACAGCGTGGGCAAGTTTGAGTCATTTGCACACACGCGCACACACAGCTGCCATCTCTCAGCTCAAAGTTTGATTATACAGTCCAAGAACAACATGTCCTGAAGAAGACTGAGTTGAAACACGTTGGCGCTTAGCCCATTTATTAAAGGATTTTTAAAATTATTGCAAAGCAATGTGCCTTGTTATTTTTTGGTTATGACTTATTGATCCCAAAGCAAGGTACACGTCTAACCTCTCTTTCTTGGTCTCAACAACAGGAAGTTATAGTAGTTCAGCTGCTGATTTGGTCTGTTTAACAACATGGTCAGCAGCAATAGCTGTGACTGACCGTTGATTGAGGCAATTGAGGTACTTTAAAACCATTACCGCCTGATTGCTGCAATTTGCATCAAAAATCATATTCCTTGGTAACTCTGAATATCATTTTCTCTGCATACTCTCTACCGCAGGAAAACTTAACAAAATAACCGATAAGTCATAGGTAAAAGATGCTCCAGAACTTGCCTGAGAATCATCACATTTTTAATTTTCCTTGTGATATCCAGTGATATTTGTGTATACACCCATGGGTACATTGCAAAAATAAACTGCTAATTGGTAATTTGGCAAACTTTTAACAGTGCCAGTTTACCAAAATGTAAACAAACATCTTTAGGCCAAAAATAACAAGTTGAGTTGTAGCCCGCATAACTAACTGAATCTAAGGCAGCATTATACTTCCTGCCTACATCCCTCAAAGCAGTAGTGGAATATATAGCATCATTATAATTTTCTTAGAGGGGGGGTGGGTGGTGGCACAGTGTCATGTCTTTGAAAACCCCTGACGTACACCATCTGGTATGTGCCAAATAGGATAAATTTGCTGCTTTTTTTAGCGCTAATATGCGTCAATGCTTGAAGAAAGGAGAGTGGCATTTCTTGACATGGGGAGTCAATCGTGATGCCACCGACGGTGTTTTGACATGCTTCATACAACACCTTTGTTTGTTGCCCTTTACTGTTAATGAGCATTGACAATATAAAAAAAAGGGAAAAACTGGAACATATGAAGCGAGAAAAACTAATGAGCAACTGACATGAAAACAAAGCTTGTGAACTTGCACTCTAATATTGCCACATCCCTAGTCTTATCTCACCATCACACACTTAAGCAAACCGGTTCGCTCGCTCGCGCGCACACACACACACACACACACACACACACACACACACACACACACACACACACACACACACACACACACACACACACACACACACACACACACACACACACACAATCTGTCAGAAAGTTGGCTGTGACTACTTGGGGTGAACAGGAAGGAAAGGTGAGGCCAGCTCGTGTTGCTTTCCGTGATCCCATGGAGATCTTTATAGTTTTGATCTTTATAGTGTAACTGAACCCCGTGGACCTCCAGCACTCATCACAATTCAGTTGGTGGGAAGGAAAAACATGAAATATGTATGCCTCAGTTGTTGATGTTGAACACCAACCCTCAGAAATATCAAACAGCCAGAGTCCTACTGTCAAACAAATGTGTAGTGATATGGACCCATGCCTCTGGAGGCAGGAGGCCCTCACTGCTGCATATGTGTCAGTTGCGTACATATGCATGGTTGTCTGCTGAAACTGATCTGAATGCAGGCACATTTCTGTACACAATGCATCGTTTATACTGCTATTCTTTCTTGTACCAAAATTCTTCTCGTTATACATTATTATTTATTACATATAGATTTGAATCATTTCCATGAATATCATTGTCTCATGTTGTCTTTATGCTTCTTTAACACTGGAATTAAAACTTACATTTCAAGCACTTCTTAAAAAGGCACATGGAACTCCAAATCACGAATTGCAAGTAAATACAGGTAGGCATTAATTGTATTGGTGCGCTTATCATCAGCTCTTAGAAATACCATAAATTGTTAATACTTGCTTTGATATTTTTTCTTAAGGTTTTACTATTCTTATTTCCTGGTTCAGATGCTTGGCTTTTAAAACCATGTTTTACCGCAGAAAAAAAATAAATCCTATTAGGGCGCTGTCTTTGATGTGTGATTGACAGTAATTAGTCTAACTAAGAAAATGACGACCTCTGTGAAGTGTTGAAAAATGAACTTTCCAAGTGGACAGAAAAAGGATTTTTGTGTACAGCACAAATGATTGCCAGACTAGAATACAAAACAAACTGGGCTAGTAAACAGGATTTAGTACACTAAGGTGCCATTACAGTATAGTCCAAAGCTAAACTCTAAAGCTAGTTTTTTAATTATTTACCTACATTTTGACATTAGCAGCACATTTAATGGAATTTTAAGCTCTTTGATTGCATGTTAAAGTTTTTTGCAAGGGTGTTTTCTTTCCTCTCACCTATGTTTCTTTCCCAAAATGTAACTTGGGACTCGTAGTTAACGTCGACGTTGAAATTTGTATGTATAAAGTAGGGCTCTAACAATTACTTGTTACATAATGGGGGTCACGGTCTGGTGCACACTATACGGCATGTGTTGATGCACGTAATATGGAACCAAAGTTCAAAAGTGCAACTTCCTGGAAACTTTTAGTCGTACGCCGTTAGCAGCATGTGCTGATTGACGTGCGTTACACTATGGCGAGAGCAAATTAAACACTACAGCTGGAAGATATGCCTGCAGGTTCCCAGTCAGCAACCTTAACAGCAACAGAGAGAGCTGTATATAAGACTAGCAGTAATGTAGAACTACACTTTTTGCTGTTGGAGTTTAGATGAAATAAGTTTTAGAGAAAACAAGGTTCCTTTGTATTAAGAGTTTGGTTCTGACCAAATCCATCTTTCAGCTTTAAGCAGAGGCTTTCTCGCTCTTTTTTTTTGACTATGCCGGTCACTGCCACATAGGTACCACCCCACAACTTTAAGTCAATGACAAACTTCAAACTTAATCAAAACACATCTCGCACACACACACACACATCTCGCGCGCACACACACACACACACACCTCGCGCGCACACACACACACACACACACACACACACACACACACACACACACACACACACACACACACACGTCACCATAGCGCGCACACACATAAACCCAGCTACAAAATCGGCTAGCATCTCTCAGCTCAAAGTTGAAGTATTCTGTCCAAGGCCAGACAGCTTGTTGGAATTCAGTAAGGGGACTCCTATCTAAAATAAATTGAAAGCCTGCTAATAGACACCTTGGCTTAGGTAGAAAACATGTTACCAGTACACACCAGAGGGGTATTGCACAAAACCAGGATAAGGGATTAAGCCGGGATATTCAGGTTATCCTGGATGAATTTAGCTTTGACTTGGTTGCACAAAAGCAGGTTGAATTAAGCCCAGCCAAGTAACCATGGCGATTTATTCTTTGCAGCTAGCCTGGTCCAGAGCAGGCTAACAGGCAGGCTAAGATTAATCCTGGAGTCTGATGTGTTAAATCAGCTGACGCTCTGATCCGAAATAAACGTGTTTAACAGTTATTCCGTTGTCCTCTGAATGTGTTCTGCTTCATTTTATTAACATGCATTACTTGTCACTATTGCTGTCACGAGTTTGATTTAAATCCTACTATTGCAGACAGTTGTTGAGATGGTAATGGTAAAAAGTGAGACGATAGGAAATGGGCTTTTCCTCCGCTGCTGTCCCCGTGAAATGTGCCCCCGCCCGTGCAACGCGGGGAAGCGGGGGGAGGCAGGGGGATCCTCCCACACCGTGCAGCGGACTCTAAAAGCAGAGTTTTTGCATCAATAACGACGACAATGGCACCTGATCAAACGTCCTTTTTTACCAAATGGGAGTGAGAATGTGTTGGAATGCCACAAAGCTTCTTAATCATTTTATTTTGGTGCTGTCACTTGTCATCTTGGAACTTGGGAGTGAGAAAAAAAACATGAATAATAACAGGCTACATTGTTTTACAGATATGCTTACAGTGTGTATTGAAGTCACTTCTTTTTCTCATTTTCTGTCCAGTCATGCTTGTTCTGTTTGAACATTAATTGTAGAAAGATATTTAGAATTAGACATAGCTTATGGAGATCTGTGCATATGGTTGTAAAACATTCTCGCATTATGAATAAGCTTTGAAATTAAGCCTAGTCCTTATAAATTTCCCAGGAACAAGAATTATTATTATTTTTTTATTTATATAGTGCTTTACAGGCTACTCAAAGACACTTTACACTAATACCAGCACATTTAGCGCATAAAAACAGATACAGCAATAAAACCAACACATAAAACAAGCATATTAAAGCAATTAAAACGTGGAGTGACTAAGTAGATTTTTTTTAAATCCTTACGTATTCAGTCGGTCTGCTATTGTCTGTCGGGCTTTTTTTTCCGTTTGATAACAGCTGTATTTCCCTTTTTGCATATTATATGTTTCACCTCCTCGTAACTTTCCATTAGAATCTGCTGCTCAACGGGTGAAACATATGCTGCACACGTCTTTTCCATTTCTGCATCAGTAAATCTGTGATCGATACCGTGGTCTATTTAAGAAATCCATGAACGTGCACTTATCCCAGCTATGTACACCTGGCTTGACATAGCTTCACCTACTTATCCTGGCTCGGCAAACGTGCAACCGATTAAGCCGCGATGAGCAGATCACACTAAGTCAAGCTGCGCTTTTTCATTTATCCTGGATTTCTTTATTCTACTTTTGTGCAATAGGCCCCATGTGTGGAACTTATTCTTTATAATGTTGTTCTGACATTATAAAGTTAAAAAACTATTTATTTTATTCAGAGGGAATACTGTCTAGGTAATAAAATCTGACCAATTAAAAATAAAATGTAATATTTTGTTAAGCAATATTTTCACAGGTCTAATCTATACAATATGCACACACAAAATCTATATAATATGCACACACAATATGTATAGACAATATATTAGTGGTTATGAGTTTATTTAATTCTTTACTATTTTGGTTCACTGGATAATGTGACCCAAACAGCCTGATGATGTTGCATTTCAGTCACACTAGGTATGAAACAAAAGGAAAAAAATCCTGCACTCTGCTCTGGCTATAGCATCAACTTTTATTTAGAAAAAATAACGTTTCAGTCCCTCCGGACTTTCATCAAGAGTACCTCAAATAAATCTGTCACTGAGTTGAGTCACTGAATATTCCTGATGTATGTAATTATTTTATGCAGTATTGCAATCTATGTGGGATGATGTTTGCCTGTATGAGTGTAAAATGACACGTGTCTGAAAGACACTCCCATTGAGAAGTGATTGGCTATTGTCCCATCCACACCTGGAGACACAATGGGAGGGGAGAAGTGTATTTAAACCGGTTTTGTTTGTTATTTGAGATACTCTTGATGAAGGTCTGAAGGGACTGAAACGTTAGTTTTTCTAAATAGAGATTTATTTATTTATATTAGGACAATGCACATTAATGAACATTTCTGTAAATGCGCCAGTGTTTTCAACTGTAGCCCTAGTTGCATGCATGTCTTTATGGTAGGAAGAAACCGGAGCACCCGGAGGAAACCCACGCAAGCACGGGGAGAACATGCAAACTCCACGCAGAAAGGACCACATACCTGTGAAGGTGGACCATACATTTTAGATGTGAGGTCTCTGCAGGACACCTCAATATTTGTTATCCAATCAAGGTTGGTGCTGCATGCAAAACGGAGAGCCCTGGGAGATCAAATGTTCTATCAAAAATCTTCAACAGACGTGTGCCTTACCGTCTCCTTCCTCATCTCCTCAGACGTAATTAGAATAGAATGGAGAGTCTCAGCTCTCACTGCATACTGCAGGGATAATTAGACGCAAAAAATAAACTGGGAGGACGGATACAGCTCAGTTAGCAAACAAAAAGGAGGGAATGGGGGTGTACAGGGAGGTCTCAGTCTGCTGCCGTATGTAATATTCATAATTCCATTGGAATGGATTTGGCTGAGGCCCCCCAGGATCTGTTACAGTACATTCAGTCACAGTACTTACACTTACACTCTTTTACTGAAGGTGCTGTGGTGGGTTTGGCCTGTAGGGGGCAATTTAGTAGCATGACACCATGCTTGTACTAAAGGGGTTTATGTGTGCGCTATGGTGACGACTGTGTGTGTGTGTGTGTGTGTGTGTGTGTGTGTGTGTGTGTGTGTGTGTGTGTGTGTGTGTGTGTGTGTGTGTGTGTGTGTACGTGTGTGTGTGTGTGTGTGTGTGTGTGTGTGTGTGTGTGTGTTTGAGAGAGTGGAAGCTTCTGTGTTCAATTCAAAATCAATTCAGTTTAAATTGATTTCCTGCTACATCCAGATACCGAACAGCATTCGGCAGGAGAAGGTTGACACATCCAGCCTAACGAGTAATAATTAAAGATGAATGTTTTTTTTTCATCAGCAAATTAATTGCTTCCTCAATTGACATATGGAAGTAAAAGTTAATTTACCAGTGTGTGTGTGTGTGTCTTTTTCTTCGTTTCAATGCAGCCACGTGGTGAGGATTAGTGATGTCGGTTTTATTTAGTGTTTTAATTGAAATGCTGGTGCAAAACTAAGTGCTCTACTATATCCTAATCACATACTTAACCCCATGAAATAGAATTTGGGGCTCGGTCAGTGACGTGTTTGCTTTGATGAAAAAGAAATAGGCGGGAGTTATTGTATGGGAGTGCAGCATCTTTATGGCAATACTGGCACAGCTGTAGCAACAAAGAAGCACTGATGAAATGTAACTGTAGTCAAACAGATTTTATCATCACACTTGCTGAATCCCACTAGGGAGCTTTGAGTTTTTTTTGCTTGCATGCTTATGTGTGGTAAAAAATGAACTAACAGAATTATGTATACACTTTAAAACAAGCCCTCAGCGTAGGACCTTGAGTTCGCTGAGATATGTTAATTAAGATGTTTTGCCTCCACATGCCGGCTGAATTAGCTACCCTCCACAGAGTGCTGATAAGTGAGAGTGGGGAGAAATGATTTTGTGCTGGATTGTTTTATCATTATCGTTTGCCGATTATGTAACGCACTAAACAAACAACACAGGTAATTTCCCACTTCAATTCTTTCACGAATCTCGCAGCTCACTTGACAAGTCATGAAGAGTGGCAAACTGTGCCACTTACATGGTGATGACTCGCAACAACTTCACAACAAACACTGATAGATGAAACTGTAAGAACAGCCAGGCTGGAGAAACCCATCAGACAAAGCATTTCAATCATTTCCATAAAGGAATATTTACTTTTATTCACATCTCCACTTTTGAGCAGAATTGAAATTTTGAACGTCAAACACTTCATTTTCTGCATGAGTGAGTGAGTTTTTCTGCAACAATTTGTGCCTTTTCTGCATCAGTTTATAGTGCAAATGGTTTCTTTATTATGATAGGTTTTTTGGGAGGTTTCACTGGCCAGTTTTAATTAAGTGTCCCTGAAAGGTACTTCAGCGAGTGAGCCTGCACACCGCCTCTTACACCAAACATTGTAAGCAAATGTCACGCAATCAGAACAGTCGCTAATCTACAGTAGTGGATGGAATTTTCAAGTGAAACTTGAACCTCGAATGGAGCAAAACCAATTTTATGCGGTGCTGGTGTTGGTGCCCTGCTACATCCTGTAACGCCCTGCAGTGCCCTGCTACGCCATGAACTACTACAACTACTATTTCTAGTCACTGTTCCATTATCTTTATTGTGACCATTATTGCCACTGTTCATCACCGTCAGACACACATACCAAGAGCCTGGGTCTGTCTGAGGTTTCTTCCTAAAAAGGGAGTTTCTTTTCCTCACCACTGTCGCACTAAATGCTTGCTCTTGAGGGAATTACTGGAATTGTTGGGTCTTTGTAAATTATAGTGTGGTCCAGACCTACTCTATCTGTAAAGTGTCTTGAGATAACTCTTGTTATAATTTGATACTATGAATTGAATAAATTGTGTGCAAGGTTGAATTAATGAAAATTGCAAATAAATAAAAAACTACAAATGTTTTTTGATTCACTTCTTTTATTTTTGGGTCGGATCGCGTTCTTACCTAAAGTGAAACCAAACTTTGGAGCACTTGAAAGCGAAACCCCCGGTTGTTTGGTCTGCACCAGACTTTCACAAACCAACTGAACTGTGACGAAATGCTCCAGGGTTTGGTTAAAATGGACCAAACTGCTCAGGTGTGAAAGCACCCTAAGTGAGATCGTGCCAGTGGTAAAAGATAAGCTGACTCTTATAGAGTCCTGGACTACAAATGGGCAACTGGAGAATGAGGAAGGTTTCGTTACTCATTCCCCATTTGCCAGCACAATACGCCACACATGCGACACATGCCAAATCTCATAGGTTTATTTGGCAACTAATAAAACTCTGTCAATAAAGGATTTAATGAGTATAATAAAATGGTTTATCAGACACAGGGGAACATGAAAAGAGAATCATGGGACTCCCTAACATCTGTGATTATTTTTATCTGAATCATCACAAAAAAGTGTTATTTTCCAGAATCATCAATCCGTCTTCTCAACCTGAATTACAGCAGGCAGCTGTTGCTAACTTGTACACTAACTTAACATGGATCAAGAACGCCTGACACTGTTCTTCTCATTTAACCTGCCGACAATAATAGACTCAGCTGTGTTATCTTGAACTTATTTCTTTCCACGTCAGTTTCTGGCGAGGAAAACAATGTGTACCTTAATCCACAGCATGGTGAAAATGCCATGCAGATTCCCTGTTGAAGATACAAAGCAGCCAGATGCTCTGCCTCCTTATATATTTTACTCTTGGATAGATTTTGCTTTCCTACACACACAACTTTGCTGTGAAACATGGCTTTACATTATGAATACATTTGAATGCATTTGTAGAATGTGTGCGTTTAACAGGAAATGTCATCTCCTCGGTTCCATCTGGTACATAGGCTTACAACGCAGCATGGGATAGGATAAAACTGTGTGTGTGTGTGTGTGTGTGTGTGTGTGTGTGTGTGTGTGTAATATGTGAAATCTCAAAAGTGTCAGTCACCACTTACATCCGTACAGCATGCAGACACACGTGCATTTAGGCATGTCACTTTTAAAGCTTCTAAAGTTCTTTTCTGTGACACACACACACACACTCTCTCTCTCTCTCTCAAGGGTAGAAACCTAATTCTTCCATTTTATTCAGTAATGCAGGAGGAGAGAGATTTTGTCCGTGATTTAGGAAACTGTTAGACTTGCAGCAGTGACAAAAAAGGACAGAACAATTAGAGTTAAAATAGTTTTAACTTGAATACGTCTCTCCTTTACTATGAACACTTAGAAAGAGGAGATACCTACTGAGTAAAGAGCAACAAGGGAGGTAGGAATGACACACACACACACACACACACACACACACACACACACACACACACACACACAATCATGATCTACTATCTCATATTTCCATGCGACTCATCCATTATGTGTTCTATAAATTCAGCAATTTTTCATCCGTGACCATCTCAATCTTCAGCGACAAAAAAGCTGCTGGAGCGTGAAGCTTTCGCCATATGAGCAGTAATTAAAATACTTAAAGAGCCAATCTGCAGTCCCGAAATTACTTAACATCTAGGCAAAAAGGTTTTGTTCTCACTTTAATTAGCAGGCCTCCTGGAACAAAGCTGGAGTTTTGACAGTTCAACACAAACTTTTGAGTCTATTCATCTGCTTCAAGAATCTGTTAATAATCAGTCAGAATGAATGAAGTTGACCAGTAGCAGAACTAGGATCAGAGTTTTGGGTGAGCCAGAGAACAGAACAGAAACCCTGCACTTTTCAACTTCAACATCTTGAAGGAAGTTGAATTTTTAATTGCTTTTTAATTGAAAGAAGTGGCAGGAGTTGCAGGATATAAGGGATAGTGTAACACTGACAATGATTTATTTTACAAGTAGTCTTATTAATGGATGTTAAGTGTATTATGTCTTACAAACATAATACACACTGTAGGAATTCATGGAACAGAGCATACAGAGAGAGTTACAGAGATCCAGGGCCAGATTTATGTAAATGAGAATTTTATTTAATCTGTGCACCTGAAATTAGCATCTGGTTTACCACGACAACGTGTAATTAGACAAACTGCGACTGGGAGTGTCTGACAGGCATATTCTGTCACAAAGCAAATCAGTGAAAGTGTTTGCCTGAAATAAGAAATGTAAATGTGTCACTGAAAAAAATGATGTACAGTCATGCCAGTAGCTCTGAGGCTGTAATGGTCTTTATAAAGAAAACCAAATTGTAAGATGAGTAAAAGACAAAAAAATGGTGTATTACTGGTTGTCATGCTTACACGCTTACAATTACAAGGTTAACATGCTTTTCTTTAGCAGTTTACAATGATTGCCATATTAGTTTAGTATGTTTGCATGCTAACATTAGCTGAGCATTAAACAAAGTACAGCTGAGCTTGACGGGACTGCCATTAGGGCTACCAGTATTGTTTTCATAAACCAAAGTATGAGACAAAATAGACATTTTTACATGATAAAAGAGCAACAATTTTAGAAGTTACTAGAATTCATCAGATCGCTACCTCCCATTATAGCGCCACGCCTGTAGCAAGGCTAATAAAGTACTGATTAAATGAAATAACTATTACTAAATATGTAGTAGGGAAATCAGTGATTAAACTCTATTAGGGCAAATATGTAAAAGTGATTAAAAGAGAAATGTAGGGAAAAGAAATGCAAATAAAGAGACTGCTCATTATGAGCTCAGTAAACGTCAAGTTCATGTTCAGGTTTAATGACCACACAGCCAGGACTCTGATCACCTTTTGTTTTGAACTCAGCCAGCACACCTCCTCTGTGCCACTTATATTTCTATTGACAACAAGTTAATTAAATGTTCCCCACCCAGCTTTCCTTAACTATAACGACACATACTGTAGATGAATGTTTTTAGAGGGAGAGTTGATTTTTAGAAATCCAGCTGAATTGCAATAAACAGGGTCTATATCGATGACGTTTCATTTCCGAGATTGTTCAAGTGCCGCCAGACATGACGCCGGAGGTCCCTAATTTTCGGCTGGCTGTCCATTACCTTCCGTTTTCTTTGTGTTTGCATTCTTACCTCCGGTGGATTTATGAGAACTATGGTTAACTACTCTTCAGATTTCTGCAGGGTGCCGACAGCTAGCTAGACTATCTGTCCAATCTGAGTTTTCTGTTGCATGACTAAAACTACTTTTGAACGTACATGTTCCACCCAACACAATTTGTGATTGGTTTAAAGAAATGCCAATAAACCAGAGCAAGTTTCTCTCCTATGCCAGAGTGTTGTGTGGACCAGCCAGACCCTCCTCCACAGGGCTGTGGAGGAAGGTCTGGCAATGCGAAACTATAATAAACCACTCTTGATATCTTGGTACTCTTGTTACTTGTTGCTATTCATGCAATCCTTTCTTAAATGCAGGGTACACACTTTACTATCAGGTATGCCTGTAGACACAGAAATGGTCTGAATTGCTGAACTAGGCTTCAAATGCTATATCCAAATCAATATCTATCATCAATATCTTTGCATCATTTTCACATATTCAAACTGACAAACACTTGGCTCGTGCATTCATCTCTCCTAACGTCCAACACTGGCACTGCCTCTGACTTTAAAAAGCATCCGAGATAATCAACTGCAGGGTGGAATTCTGACATTTGAAACTAACGAACTTCATTTTTCAACTGTGGTTGGAAAAACTGAAATAGAATGACAGATTAGACCTTAAGCACAGGGCCCGACTAGATGTGCTGGATGGCAGAAACACATGCGCGGGGCCCTGACTCGGCAATATTTTCAACAATGACACACACCAAGTATGCTGATTATGAAAAAGGCTGAAAAAAGCTAATTATATTATGCAAAATGGATTGAAAAGCCTGTGAAATTATGTTGTAATGCATTTAAAGTGTAACAGTTGATGAATCAGCCTAAAGAAAGTCCATCTATGCAATAACTCACAAGGAAATATTTCACTAATTGTATTAGGTTCTACTAGAGGTCTTTTTTTGTTCATCACTTAACAGATCCACTGGTTAACCACAGTGTTCAAACCCATTTTGATAGTCATGTTTACACACACTCACCTGGCAACCTTTCTGCCAGGCAATGGCTCCAATCTACATGCAGAATGTGGAACATGGTAAAATTAATTCCAGTTGGCAATTTGTCTGCATTTCAGTGTGTATGTGAGGTCTTCGGTCTAATCACTGATGGGTTCAAAGCATAAAGTGAGGAGTGTGTTGAACAGCAGGGTCAAGTTCCTCTTTCATGATGCATGCTGAGAGGGAAAAGAACACAATACTAAAACTAGTTAAGCTCCGCTTTATGCAACATACAAATTCACAAATGTGTTTTCAATAAATCACTGGAGACGGCAGCACTCATAACATTTAAATATCAATCAATCATTCTAAATGTGCATGAAGCTGTCAACAACACCATGCAGAAATGCAGCAATATGTTTTTCCATTGGTTGGTAATCTGGCATATGTATGGCTTGTTGTGGTTGTATGAAAAGCTTCAATCCCTGCAGCGTAAACTCTTGCAAGGTTCTTTGCCAGATCATGTTCAATAATAAATAATCAGATGAATTTCTCGTTCGTTTCCAGCTCGTATGTTTATCTGACCCGGGAAATCCGAATATCAAGGTGGTTGGAAAGCCTTATTATTCTCTGATTCTCTGATTGTAAAGGGGTTTACATGCTTTATGTACTGTACTTACAGTATATCTGTAGCAGTGGGTTATTTGTTAAGTGTGTTCAATTGCTCTATAAGGTCTTAATTTATTTATTAGTGAAACAACAAAAAAAACAGGACAACTGGTGCAATAAAATATTACAATAAGACTGGACAGTGATAAATCATACAGACATAAGAACATAGGACAAGTACAGTACAGTGATTTGGATTGGTCTTGGAGGTTGAGTTTGGCTAGTGTGGTGACATGACATTAAGGGGAGGTACGTCTCTAACGAGGATGGCTAATGAGTGATGACAAAGAAAAGAGGGAAAGGGACAAGGTAGGGAGGATGATAAATAATGATAGATTTAAATAATACATTGAGGAAGGGCTGATCCATAGAGCATGCTCTATAAGGTCTTTTTTTTTAGGTTTCCTGTATTTGTTAATAAAATGTATCACCTGACAGATGATGGTAAACACTTCGACCTGAATGTTTTGAGGTTTTGAGAGTAGAAGTTTTTTGCCTTGCCTACATTCAACCGACATGCTTTTGAATTACATACAGGGCACTTTATCTTTAGGTTGACGTGAAAATGAAACTAAACGGGTGTCACACAGTGTTTACCAGCTATCTGCCTGCTTGCTTTGTGAAATCCCAGTAATTTCTCACTTGGCATATACCGTTTGTGGGACCAGGGTCTCCGAAGAAGAACTACTTTATTATTCCCCTTGAGGAAATGTATCTTTTGTATTTATTTACGCGCACACACAGGCCCGGAATATACACACATGCACACACACAGGGCATGCATCAATTGTTGTGAAGAGACGTCAGAGTGGTGGGGCTGCTGTAGCCTATAGTACATCACCATGAGCAGTTAGTAGTTTGGTGCCTATGAATAAAATAGAATATGTTATGCTATGCTATTTAGAATTTATGATTAGTTATTTATGATCTTTAAAGTCCATCTGAAATCACAATTAGTCAAACATCTTTACTGTCACAAAGCATGCCAAAGTGATGGTTTTAAAGAAGCACCCAAGCTTCTATGTGGGCGTACTACTGTCTGTTTGATTGACAGTTGAGCTTAGCAAGGGCACTGAAGAAAAATACTAATTTATGCTGGAAACCTGTTTGCAAACTGACTTTAGCAGTGCAAGTTTTCATGGTGAATGTTTGTAAGGTAGCTTATTCAGCAAACAAAGTTGCAGAACAAGACATTATGTTCTTGTTGAAACTTTAAAAGACAAGAACACAGATAGAAAGCTGATGTCTAGCTCCAGTTGCACATTGGCAAGAAAGCTAATGTGATAGGCAAGGTCTAGCTACCAAATAAGTTAGATATATAATTTGCCAGAAAGCTAATGTTGGCAATAGGAAAGTGAGTAGCTACCACTTTAACAAGAAAGCTAATGAGGTAAGTAAAGTCTCGCTGACCCATTAGCTAAAAGCTACTGTCCTAGAAAGCTAACGTGGTAGGTAATGTATATGAGGGTGGCAGACAGTTGAAAGCTTGTGGCTCTTCTTGCGTCTTGCAGTCCGTCATTACCAACATACGGCAAAGAAGTGACCCTACCTACCTGTTTGGGGTCACTTAGACATTTCCATTCCACTCCATTCTAGACAGAATACCAGCTGAGATCAGTTGCATTGTTTTTTAACCAGGGCAGCAGTTTAAGATTACATTATGTGCTTACATAATTGCAAAAGGGTTCTCCAATGTTTTCTCGGTTAGCCTTTTAAAATGATATCAGATTAGTAAACCGAATGTGCCTTTGGAACATTGGATGAATGGTTGCTGATATTGGGCAATGTAGATATTGCATTAAAGATCAGCAAGTTCTTTCTACAACAGTAAAGAACCCTTTTGCAATTATGTAAGCAGATAATGTAATCTGAAAACTGCTGCCCTGGTTAAAAAAGCAATGCAACCGATCTCAGCAGGTATTCTCTAATGGAAATTTCGTGACCCCAAACTTTTGACTGGTAGTCTCTCTCTCTCTCGGACTGATTTAGAGATCTGAATCAAATGTCCCCCTTAGGTCGATTTTTTACAGTAAAAGCTCTCTGATCGTCGTCTACTTACTGTCCAACTGCCAAAACCCACAGGTTAGAGGGTGTGAGTTCATAGAAATGTTGACACACTTATCACCAGTCTTATTCAGTAATTCTTGTATCCGCAGTTAATCTCCTAAAAAGAGGGTAGAACTGAACACCAGTCAGACAAAGACCAAAGCACATAAAACTTTTTGAACTAAGCATGGGCGTGTATTATTTATGGATTAATCTTTCCATTTGTAACAAGAACATAAGAGTGACATATTCTTGCTTTATGTATTGAAAGGAGAACAGCATGTGGCCGTGTATCAGTGGTGGGGGTTTGCCTTATCATTACAAGAACTAAAAGAAGCAGTTATATTACCAAGGTTCACTTGTGTGTGGATACACACAGAAAAACAGCATTTGCAATATTGCACACACACAGCTCAGTAGGCTAATGTGCCTTGACTGCAAATTAAAATGGACTCAAGTTAGGAAGAAGATTACAAAGCTGGCAAAGCTGCTGCTTTTAGACTTTTGTGAAGACACTGGGGACAATGATGGATTTACCACTAAGACGTCCCAGCTGACTTTACAGATATTTCTCCAACTGTCCTTGATATCTCTCTCTTCCTCCCTCATTCTTTCCTTCGCATGATCTGTTTCTCTATGGGAAAGATATTACTGTCACATACCCTCATTAAATCATAGACCAGCTAGACTCTGTAAGTTGAGAAAATGTCATCAAAAACACACACACACACACACACAGTACACAGACACACACACACACACACACACAGTACACAGACAGGGCTTGCCTAATCCCTAGTTAATGAAAGCGAGAGAAGTCTGGGTCCAATAAACTCTTGCAGTTTGCCAGCCTGTATAATCCACTGTGAAATTAATGTGATTTATGAGAAATAGACAATTCTATGATAAGACTGCTTCTCATCTAAATCCATCAAACACATTTATTTTTCAACATTAACAGCAAAGCCACAATTAAATGGTGCAGGATTTTTGTTTTTAAGTGAGAACTTCATTAACAACTATTCCGGTTGGAATGACCCGTTCCCTCTGCTTATTAAGCAAACCACATTTTCTACTGTAAATATACACGCCTAAGTGCTGAGAGAGGGACAGAGAGAGGAATTTGGCGCAGCAGAGGGGGCCATGTTGCACCGGCCTGTTCGCTCATCAGTGTCAACACACTGAATTATCCTGGAACAAGTCGGTGGTCGAGAAAATTGGGTTGTGGTGGGGTTGGAGGGGGCTGAGGTGGGAAATAGTTTAACTCAGTATTAAGGTAAGTCCGCACAGCATGGATTTTATATTTACTATGCAAAAGACACTGGATTCTCGTATGTATATCTACACAAATCAGCAGACCCAAACGTAATCTGTGATTTTTGTTTTTATTTTATAGTTTTTAGTGGTGATCCAGAATGAAAATCTGCAGAATTTAGCAGACCGGAATTTAGCTTGGGGTGGAGATGTATCAACATTCTGAGTTTTATTTTAATTTTATAAATTTGGTTTAAAACCTGCAAAAAAGTATGCAGAATTCCATGTGGCCCTGCAAATATAACTGAAATGTGTGATTACTTGAAGCAATATGTGTATAGGCTATGCAGTGAAGTATATACGTTATGGACATTTCATTATCTCAGTCAGCAAGAGGCCTTTCTCTTCATGTAGTTTGTGTCAGCACAACTCCAAAGAAGCAGCAACTATGTGACAGCAGGCACTGCATCATTGAAAAACTCTCGGTCAAGGTTACTGTCACGCTTCTAGTGCTTGAAAGCATTTGGTCACCGACAACTTTAACGACCTGGGTTCAATCCAGCAGTCACTGAATTCTTTATTTTAGAGACCCCACATACTTCTTTAAAAAGGTCCCACACAGGTGTTTTCACTTATATTGTCTGATTGGACCTCTCAGCACTATGTGGGCGAGTACAGACTGTGGTTAAAAGGGTAATTTCAACCTGGAAACCTGCAATGCATTGGTATCTAAGTGACGAATGTGACCAAAAATCTTCAAAATTGGTTCAGTATTTTAGCAAGAATGTGAGTTTGGCGATAGGGATTTTGGTGCCGTTTCATGTTAAAGAACAATGATCTTCTCTAACAAAAAGGCCGACCTTTACAGGGATCCTTTCAATAATGATGTCAGACACTTGGAATAATCGGAGCACGTCAGTGGCAAAACAAGCACTTTTAGTGGACGTAAATTGAGGTTGTCATATCCAGGTTGAAAAATGCCATAACTTACCATTTAATTGACCTCTTGCTCACTTAACTGGTACATCGAGCTTGGTGAGCTCACATAATTGCCAGCTTACAGTAGCTCCACTTGACCTAAAACATGAGTAGAGGTCTTATAAACAAAAATAAATGAAGTCACCACTGCTGTACAGGACATGTAGTTAATGTGGCGTTTGTGTTGAGTACTATTTCCTAATCATCATTAATGTTGCTTTCAAATGATGTGCTTACTCAATATCACAATCAATGTAGACAGACCCTGTACACCAAGCTCTAATACACAGATCTATATCAGTCCTCAAAGGCCAGTATTAAATGATAAGAGTATACTAAAATATATTTTATCATCTTGGATCACATCATTCAGCCTCCACTGGTAGTCCAGTCAGACTTTAATGTCTGAAGAACAATCATTAAAACATGCTTTCTAAATTGCATCAATGTGTCATAGAAAGTTCAGTTTTCCAGCCCCACAAAAAAGTACTACACAGGTCTACACAGAAAAAGCTCCCCCTGTATATGTGTTGTCTAATATGTCATAAGCAACAGAAAAAGATAGAAAAAAAATAGGAACAGGCACAAAAAAAGATGACAGAAAAATGCAGGAGTGTGAAGAATGCAAGAGAGAAAAAAAAAAGAAATAACAAAAAGCTCACTCATTGGAAGAGAGAGAGAGAGAGAGAGAGAGAGAAGAGAGAGAGAGAGAGAGAGAGAGAGAGAGAGAGAGAGAGAGAGAGAGAGAGAGAGAGAGAGAGATATTGCTGAAAGGAGGGAGAGTGATGGTGATGCCAAGCCGGCTGCCTCTCCGCTCTTCCATCTCCTCCTCCACGTGTCCCCGCCAAGGAGAATAAAATGTTTAAATTTCATCTGTGGGGCGACCTTGACTTGCTGAGAGTGGAATTAAATTTCTGCGGAGAAGAGTGGATGTTTGAGTGGCTAGACTGAAACAGATCATGTGGGACATGATTAGAAAATACTGAACAACACAGGAAGGGCTACAATACATAATGAATCACGACTGGCTCGCCGCCTCTACTTCAGCGAGGAGTGTATTTCAGATAAGAGGTGAAGGTGAAGGGATGTCAGGGCTTTGTCTCACTGGGTAATTACTCAAGTTCAAGAAAAGCAAAATGTGTGCTCTTATACTAAGAAATGGCAATTCACTAGGTTTTATTGAAAATTAGAGTGCCAAAAATGGGTTTCTGCAAAGCATATTTAAGACTTATGAATTTTAATGTTACCTGGAAGTCAATTTAAGGCTAATTGAAAAAGGAAAATTCAATCTCGCAGCATTGCATCAATCAGTACATTTCAGCTTTTCAGAGATCAGAATCAAGGGTTTTTTTTTTTTTTTTTTACACATAAGGAATTTGTCATGGTGTTGTTGGTGCATGTCACACACTAACTACAAGAAGGATAAAAATAATATAAACAATATAAGTATGAACATATACACAAAGTATGTATTAATGTTGTTTGCTACTGTCGATAGGTAAACCAACCCTCCAGTACCAGTAACATCTGAACTTTTATCCACTGAGGCCTGCAATGATTTTGCCACTTTCTTCAAAGACAAAATTCTGAAAATTAGACAAACAGTCAGTGCTTTCATTTCGAATACAGAGTTTGTGTTGTCACAATGTCCAAGCAAAACAAATTCCAATATGACTAGGGTTGGGTATCGTTTGGTTTTTTTTTCCAATTCCGGTGCTAAATCGATACTTTTAAAACGGTGCCGGTGCCTAAACTAGTGATGCACCGATGTGAAAATTGTGGCCGATACCGATAACCGATAATATTGCTGTTATGGCCGATATCGATATTTACCGATGTCGATATCTCTGTATAGAACAATTTTTTTATGATAATCAAATAAGGAACTATTTAATTTTTTAATTTTAATGTTTTTTTTAAATAACTGATATTGGGCACCTTTACCTGTGTGCAAAATATGACTGTCATCAGATTTTCAGAAGAAAAAATAAATATTTATATAAAAATACATTTTTAAAAGGATACAAGTGTGTCCTGAATTCACACTATGAATAAGCCAACCCTGAGTATTCACAATAAACATCTAACTCACTTGAGACCAAGTCACTGTATTCTGTGAACATTGTACAACAGTTCAAAACTTTAAAGTACAGTAGTAGGCCTTAAATGGCCAAAGCCAAAAGTATTGAAAGAGGTAAAATGTGAAAATAGAGCCAGAAAAAACTGGACTGAACAGACACTGGCTTTTGCAGTCTGAACTGGAAGTACAGTAACTGCCAAGTACTTAAAGGTTAGGCCTAACCCTTGAAATGATAGAAATTGGTGCCTTGTAGGCCGAGATAAGCCAGAAAATGTGTGTTTTGCTCATCTGGATGAAAGACACCAAATCCCAGAATGCACTTGCTTCGCTGCTTAGACTCTACTCCCAAGCCATATCCACCTACAGACCGACAGTGAGGCAGCATTCAACTCAACCCAAATGTGTTTTATTGTCATTTCAACCATATACACGAAACAACATTTCACCGTGGCTGTAATGGTTACACATTTAAAATATATAAAAACGACATACGAAACAGGTGTTTACAGTCAACCAAGCGCTAATGCTAGTATGCATTAGCTGAACTTTACGTGTGTGTGCAATAGCTAAATGTAGCAGATTATAAACACAGTTGTAAATTTGCGTGAAATGTAGAACGGTCTGCATTTAGTAGTCACAAACTTCCCCAGCAGTTAGCATTTAGTTGGATACAAGCAGCTAATTTCTGCACAAGTCCCTGTTAACAAAATCTCCACTCTTACCCGGCGACATGTTTCCACAACAAGAAAAACACAGTAAACTCTGAAGTCGCGATTGGAGTTTCGTTTAAGTTGGATGTACTCCAGTTTGTTGTCTAATGAGCAGACACTTGCAACCAGGATCGATGGAACAGGTGGCTGGCTAGCGTTAGCTTTCCACCTAGCTAGGTCCAGCCCCCGTTTGCGTTTCACCGCTGAGAATGTCCCCCCATGATCGCGGCTGCTGCCCACTCCGGCCGCCGCAGCTGCCCACTCCGGCGGCCGCCGCTGCTGCCCACTTCGGCCGCCGTAGCTGCCCACTGGTCAAACTAAGCTGTACGGCGGGCCGCAGCAACCGAACAGCAACCTCTTATTTCCGAACATTCATCTCTCCCCCGCCCACCGAGAGCCGGTGGTCTACTAAAGTTTCCAGTGTCCCACTTCGCCGCAGATTCCGTCTGCAAAAACCAACATCCCCGCCCACACTTTTTCTTCTTCTTCTTCTGATTTCAGCAGTATAGACGCTGTTAAGCGTATTACTGCCCTCCACAGGTCAGATTTAGATCTGAATTCTCACACACTCACATCTAAGCCTACACACGTCAAATACACAGGAATGATTCACATCGGCCCTATTCATCGGCCCTATTTTGACATCGGAACGATACCGATGTGTAAAAAAATGACCATATCGGCAGATATTATATCGGTTGGCCGATATATCGTGCACCACTAGCCTAAACGGTGCCTGAACCGGTACTTTTCAATAAAGTTAAAAAAATAAAAAAAATAAAATAAAATAAGAGTAGTAAACAACAGTCAGTGACTTGTTTATTGCTAAGGCCATGGTCAAAATTAAAGATTTAATAACGTAATAACTATAACAATAACAAATTTCACCAGTAAATTGCTGTTGAACCCCAGATGGGAAAAGGGTATTTTACAATTACTGTCAATGCACCACGAGGCTACCAGTTTTAAGTGAATCTGTGTTGTTTAATTCCGACAATGGCAGCTGCAAGTGAACGCACCGTCTGTGTTGTTTAATTCCGACCATATAAACAACATTCAGCAGGGAAACACGCCGTCGTCCTCTCCGGTCTGAAGTCAGTGTCCTCCGAATCAGCAACTCTCCGCCGTTAGCTAGCTCCAACTTTAGCTACGCACACTAACACAACGTTTGTTAACCATTAAACCACTGCGGTTAGACAAGAAAAGTGCCGTAGTGTACACCTCTACAGCTTCGTTACTCCACTTAGATCTTCTCCAAGCTAACTATTCTAGTGTCTCTCAATGTTTCTCAGCGTTTTATTTCGTCTTCTCGCAATCGCGATTCTCTCCACTCTCCTCCGTGTTGCCGCTCAGCTGTCTTGCGTGCGTGTGTTTGTGTCTGTCTGCCCACCTGTCTGTCTGTCTGTGTGTGTGTGTGTGTGTGTGTGTGTGTGTGTGTGTGTGAGAAACTGTTAGGCTACTGAGAAGGTTATTTTTTCATTTGAATGTTTATGCCCCGGCCGGAAAATTAACGAGCAACATTATTGCGTTATAATATATTATGGATGGCCACTGCATCGATGCAGCATCGTCCATGTCCGCATCACGATGCATTCATTATTTGATTAATTTCAACCCCTCTACGAGTCATACTACTTCATTCACTGGGCCAAGCAACATTTTGTCATCTGATACCACTATAGTTTACAAAGCTACTGTGGCCGGCTTTACGTTACGTTTTTTGATATATACCCATTTCCACCATAAATTGGTGCATAAAAATTCACCAGAATGCAGGAAATGAAGCGTTTGATGCTCATAATTTCAAGCGCCCCTATCTGTAAGACTTACATATTCTACTAAATATATATGCCATTGTAATACAGCATTCAGTATACAAGCTATTTTGCTAAACTTTATTAGAAGAGCAAGATTTATATGGAGCTGTGAGAACATCATGTTGGCCCTAAAATATTGCATTCAGCAAGCAAGTCCCTAACCACCCTTTCCTTTCCCTAAAACCTTAAATGCCCCAAGTTATCAAACATTAAGCTGACTCCGAAAGACTATTCATTCACTATGATATATTTTAGGCTTCAACTTTTGATGAAATAAAGTGGTCTAAAATGACTGTTCTGCTGAGCAAGGTAAAATGACACACAGCTGGAAGATAGCAGATTTAAGGCTGCCTGCCGTTCCTGTTTGGATCTCTGGATGTGTATGAATATACGCGCACGTCCATGTGGGAGCACACAAGTATATGGGATAACTACCCATGCATTTCCACGGAACTATAGGTGCCTGTGAATACCACATCTGCCCTATGTGGATTTCACAATCTGATTGAAACATGTCATGGGGATCTGATGAAAGTTTCTGCTGCAGGTCGAGCTCGAGACAATAATTTGATGGTCTACTCTCTTAAAAAGTAGAATTTACTACCACAGGGCTACAGGAAAAGACTCAAATACAAAAAAAAGTTTGTTATATTTGTTGTAAAACAAAATAGGGTTATTTAAGGATTCTGTGCTTTTCAATTGTTCTGTCACTGAAGCCATGGCTTTGAGAATCAACACAGTGTAATACACATTGTTCTGTAAAATAACATCTGTAATATGCACAGACCTACGGCAGGGCACTCAATTACCTAACAACAACACAACTAATCATTTTCCATCATCATGTTTTTCACTGTATATGCCCCACAGTGGCATGTTTATTAATGTTGAATTTGAGGCATGTTTATGTACACTTCAGAAAAGCACATCTTGCATGACAATTTAGCATCATTACACTTTCTAACAATATGTGTGTTAATGAAATTACTGAAAATCAGTGTACTGTATGTATTACAAGTTTAGATTAAGTGTTTTTGTATCATATGCAGTCAAGCAAGGAAACACATGCACAGTACACAGAATGTACTTGTGACAGTCAACCACCTGAACCTAACACACAGGACGTAGAACACGCGCCCTATTGGTTTTTAATGTACAACAAGATGCAAACAGCAAAGAAAAGCGAGTATTGCGAGTGTTCTCTTTTCCTGATGAACAAAACTATATTTCAGTACCATCCCATGACTAACCATTGCTGTTCTTTTCTACTGCAGCAATCATATTGTAGAAAGGCTTTACCTTACACTGGAATTACTTCAGGCCAAAAATGTTTAAAAGGGAGTTTTTTTTTTTTTTTTTATCGTTAATATGCAATTCAACACCAAGTCAAATCTATAAAATCAAGTGTGCAAGACTTCACGGTTTTTATTCAAGGGCTACTAATAATGAAACGTAACTTTTCAGTCAAAGCTTTTTTTATTATTTAAATTCAAACTAGATACTCTAGATAAGATAACATAATGTAATATAATATGCCAATCTAAATGCCAATTCCTTCAGTGATCGTTTCATACTGTTCTGCTATGCGTCTAAAAGGCTGCTGCAGCGGGAATAAAGAGCTGGGCTCCGGTGTTATTTTTATCTGGGTGATACCGTCAAATGTGCATTAGCATGTTGGCTGCGTTTCAAACATACCATACCAAAGGTGGACCACCGCCAACACAGTCATCGTCTTATTCTCAACCTTCTCTCCGTTGCTAGCTGATCAGGAACCGGCAGGCGGGTCTTCCATGTCCCCCGTTTTCACTAGACTGACTCCCACGCCGATCCGCTTGTTGTGCTAACCTCAGCTACAATGCTCTCTGTCTCGTCCGCCAGCTGGTCCGCATCGCTGGCCAGACCTTCAGACACTTTCCCCATTCTAACCGACAAGCTAACGTTAGCTTGTTAGTAGCACGGTTTGAGACGTTTTATTTTCTTTCCTGACAACTTTGGATTGATTTGCGCCCGAGCTTGGATGTTTAGGGCCAGAGCTTTCTCACCATGTCCACAATATAAAAAGCAGCAGCATCCTCTCTTAACGTATCTGCAAGAGCTCTCAAGTCTCACACATTGGGCGTGAGACACACGCATTTCAACCCGTTCACACGGCACACCTTGTATTTCTCACGCAGAGAAATTACCAGGATAACGCCCACCAAGTTGCGCAGCTATTTTTTAAACTGTGGAACAGGTAGAGGAATCAAGTGAGTTCCCCATAGACTTCAGAACGCCCTGCCACCACCTGCGGCGCTACCATTGGGCATTTTAGGACTGGGCCCGCCCATTTTGACCCAGGCCTATAGAGAACCGAAGTCACGCCCTTCTACTTCCGACTAATGGGACCTGTCTTTCGAAAAATATGAACGAGGGTCAATTGTAGGGTGACCAGAAGGCCCGAAATCCAAGCAGTTGTCCCGAATCCCGAATCCCGAATCCTGCCCCAATTGTCCCGAAAATTAGATCAAAGTCTCTAAAGCAGACTCTCGAGTAGCCTATTTATTTATTATTTTTTTTGACTCTCGAGTAGTTCATTAATAGAACATTAAAAACTGTTCATGGTGATTGAGTCATCCTGCAGCCAGCTCCCATCGGCTGCAAGTTGCAACGCCAATTTTCATTTATTAATTTTTTTAAATGGAGGCTCAGGCTGGTGTCCCGGGACCCGATCAAGATCAACACAAAGCTAAAAAGCTAAAACGTCTCTGCAGGTACGGGGAGGACTGGGTAGGGAAATACCCCTGGATTACTGCAGTTTTCCGCCATGCAAACAAAGCGTTTTGCAAAATATGTAGGAAGGAGTTTGGTGTTTCACACGGGGGGGGGTCCGACTTCATGCTCCATGCTAGCAGCAAACTACATATAGGCACGTACAGTGGGGGAAATAAGTATTTGACCCCTTGCTGATTTTGCAGGTTTGCCCACTTACAAAGAATGCAAAAATCTACAATTTTAATCATATGTACATTCTAACAGTGAAAGACAGAATCCCAAAGAAAATTCCAGAAAATCACATCATATGAATTTATTAAAATTGATAACCATCTGATGAGGAAAAACAAGTATTTGACCCCCTGGACAAACAGCAAGTATTCTGGCTCCTACAAGCCAGTTAGTCTTTCTTTAAGACACAGCCCCAATCCGAACCAATTATCTACATCAAATACACCTGCCTCACCTCGTTACCTGTATAAAAGACACCTGTCAACACCCAAACAACCAGCATCCAACATCACCACCATGGGCAAGACCAAAGAGCTTTCTACGGACATCAGGGACAAGATTGTTGATCTGCACAAGGCTGGGATGGGCTACAAGATAATCGGAAAGCAACTTGAGAGAAAAGATCAACTGTCGGTGCAGTTATCAGGAAATGGAAGAAGCACCACACCACGCCAACCTCCCTCGGTCTGGGCCTCCACACAAGATCTTGCCTCGTGGGGTGTCCCTGATCATGCGAACGGTGAAGAATCATTCCAAAACCACAAGGGGGAACTGATGAATCAACTGAAGGCAGCTGGGACCACAGTTACAAAAGAAACGGTTGGTAACACACTACGCCGTCATGGATTGAAATCCTGCAGCACACGCAAGGTCCCCCTGCTCAAGAAGAAACATGTACAGGCCCGCATGAAGTTCGCCATTCACCACCTGGACGACTCAGAAGAGGCCTGGAAGAAGGTGATGTGGTCAGATGAGACCAAAATAGAACCTTTTGGCCTCAACTCAACTCGTCGTGTTTGGAGGGCAAAGAACACTGAGTACAACCCAAAGAACACCATCCCCACCGTCAAGCATGGTGGTGGCAACATCATGCTTTGGGGGTGCTTTTCAGCCAAGGGACGGGACAACTCCATCGTATTGAGGGGAGGATGGACGGGGCCATGTATCGTGGAATTCTGGACCGACATCTCCTTCCCTCGGTGAGAGAGCTGAAGATGGGTCGAGGATGGGTGTTTCAGCACGACAACGACCCTAAGCACACCGCCAAAGCAACAAAAGAGTGGCTGAAGAAGAAGCACATCAAGGTTCTGGAGTGGCCTAGCCAGTCTCCAGACCTGAATCCGATTGAAAATCTTTGGAGGGAGCTTAAAATTCGAGTTGCAAGGCGACAACCTCGGAACCTGAATGATTTGGAGGCTGTCTGCAGGGAGGAGTGGGCCAACATCCCTGCCGAAATGTGCACAGACCTTGTCACCAACTATAAAAACCGTTTGACATCTGTTCTGGCCAATAATGGCTTTTCTACAAAATATTAACATGCTGTTTGTCCAGGGGGTCAAATACTTGTTTTTCCTCATCAGATGGTTATCAATTTTAATAAATTCATATGATGTGATTTTCTGGAATTTTCTTTGGGATTCTGTCTTTCACTGTTAGAATGTACATATGATTAAAATTGTAGATTTTTGCATTCTTTGTAAGTGGGCAAACCTGCAAAATCAGCAAGGGGTCAAATACTTATTTCCCCCACTGTATAGCCACGCTTTCCAAAAAACAATTCTTCATCTTGTTTAACACACAACTTTAATGAAACCTAGATTTTTTTAATGGTATATGTCTTTTTGACTCTCAAGTAGTTATAGTCTGATAGATCATTAAGAAGACCAATACCAAACCCCCCCGTCCCGAATTTTACCCATTCTCATCTGGTCACCCTAGTCAATGGAGAGATAATTATTTTTGATCCCATTTGAATTGAACCATGGATTACAAATATGATGTTGTCAATTTAAAACACAATTTTTCAACCAAATAAAGTCTCGGTTTATTGTTAAACTGTTGAAGTATAATACGTAATTAGAAAGACTACACACTTCATGGATGACGTCCCGCTGAAGCTACGATGTCTGTGTGTATCGTACCGGGGATGTAACGTTACTCTAATGAGCAGAGGATCTTGCGTGTTCTTTTGCTTCTCTGCTGAAAACAGTTAAGCAGTTAAGATAACGTTACATGTGTTGTGGAACAGAGCTAAGTTAGCTAGCTAGCTAGCATCAAGCTAGGTGAGGTAGATTGTGTTCAATGTAGATGTAGTTCACTGAGCGGTTTCACACAAAACTAAGTGGTCATATGACAAACCTACGGCTAACTGAGACTTTCTTCAGTTGAAAAATTATCTTTTAAATTGATGATCATCATACTTGTAATCCACCCCTCAATTCAAACAGGATCATAAAACTAATTTGCCTCTCCCCGTTCACTACCGTTCATATTTTTTTCCGAGTTAAGGTCCCATGAGTTCCACCGGAAGGGGCGTGACTTTGGCTCTCTATAGTGAGTAGTGAGTGATTTCAATTCTAGCAATCTCTATTCTTTGAGGATTGGTATGGGAGAAACATATGGTCCATGGTCGACTTAATGGATACCAACGGACAATTTTTAAATTATGAACAGTTTTGCATCAAACATAATTTCAAACCCTTAAAATCAGACTTTACTAAATTACATAAAGCACTACCCCAAGGATTTGTCCTTCTAACAAGAAATATTTTGGCATACTATCCGATACAACCACAATTGGCCCCACTATCAATTCAAGGGTTCTCTATTCTCGATAAAAAAATGCACTAACCACTTTATTAGAAATTGTTTTATTGATTATCTTTACCCTAAAATGCATAATAAAAATATACTACAAAAATGTTATAAAGTTTCAATCACTAAACTAAGAACAATGTATCTAACACTCCCTATTTCTCCTAAAGTGAAAGAAAAACATTTCAAAGTAATGAACAACATTTACCCCTGTAAAGAATTACTGAGACTTCGCTTTGGTATAGATGATAATAAATGTACATTTTGTGAAAATGATGTTGAAACTACGGACCATATGTTTTTCTCATGTAATGTGATACAGACATTTTGGTGTGATATACATACTTGGGTTAATCAACAGATGTCTTCATTCCCAACCTCTTTCTCCTGTGACGATATAACATTTGGATTGATATTGCAAAGCAAGGGTGTTGAGCTCTGTACTAATACAATTGTATGTCTAGCTAAATTCTTTATTCACAAATGTAGAATTGTGAAATCCTCTCCCAAATTTGTTGTTTTTTTAAATTAATTTAAAATGTATTTGAAATCCTTAAAAACTCTGAAAAGTCCTAAAGCACAAAACATATATGATACCCTAAAACACTTCCCAACTGAGGTTAATAGCTGAACAATGACTGGAATCCCCTTTTTTTTTTCCTCTTTGTTTGAATGTCTCTTCTCCCTTAATAACTATCCTGACTTTTGTTACTACGACTACATGTATATTTCCTGTTTGTATTCAGTGCTGCTCCATCTGGCTATATTTTCTTTGTATCCCACTCTGTTATAACGAGTTTTATGCAGCCATGTTTGTTTGTAAATCTTAATATTTCAAAAAAAAAAAAAAAAAAGATTTCAATTCTAGCAGTTCATCCAATAAGCAGCCCGAGGACAGCTTTGAGTGAAAGCTTCTCAGCCAATCAGCGGCTTCTACCCCATATGTGGACTCTTAAGCCTGCCCACAGGCTTCATCGTCACCATCAAGTGATCCAATGAAATGAATGACGTTTGCGCGCAAGCTTTTCAAGCAAGCTCAATGAGACAGACACAGACCGTAGCTAGCTAATATGAAACGCAAAGCAGCTCGTTTTCATTTAAATTCAGCAAGAAACGCTCCGAGGCGCAGGAGGAGGACATTTTAAGTAACGTGTTTACAAGTGACGAGTTACCATCCTGCTCGGCCGCCCTCTACCCATCAAGTCCTCCCATAGCCACCCCCTCACACCAGCAAGGCAAGTAGTGTCTTAACGTTATTAGTGTCTGGCTGTCTGAATGCAGGGGGAACCTGAATACATTTATTTTGGCTTATTTTAATTGGCCCATCCAGTTTTCTGGAGGCCCACCCACAATCAAGATCCTGGCGCCGCTAGTGCCTGCCACACACCAGCTGAGTGAGAAATCAACATAGAGTAAACACTGGGTAACTTTTGCACCCATTATTATTATTATTATTATTATTACTACAACAACATGTTGAATCGGCTGCAGGGCTACTCTGACAGTTTTATATTTTTATAAAGATACCCATTTTATAATAGGCCTACCCATAATAGTATAATATAACAGTACCCATAAGAATTTGTTTTTTCTTACTGAACAACCTCCCGGCCCCCATTGTGAAAACCTTTGGCCTAGGCTATTTCATTATATTTTATCCAGACAATGCATAGTATCAATTAACACACACACACACACACACACACACACACACACACAATTAAATTTAAAAAAATATTTGTACGAATTTGTGTGTAATTTATCAGATCAGACTCTGTCCCCACCCAAACCCCCTGCCGCCAAAATCTCACTCTGAACTCTGTTCAAAACTTGAGAGCCCTGGATTAGCAACTTCTCAGCACCAGTAGCATGTATCTTTGTCGGGCTTTATTTTCAGATAACCCTGTGGTAATGCGATTTCTGTAATCCTGCAGCATGTAAACCGATACACTCTCGGCTCTGTCTGTTCTGGTGAGGAGAGTTGTCTCGATATAAAACCAGTTTTGTTTTTTCATCTCCAAACTTCAACTTTCGCTGCTGGAGCAGTTCCCCATCGTTAGACTTGACGAGTCTCTTTTTTCCACCCACCCACTAACACACTCACTCACGGAGTGAGCGGACATCTGCACCATGTCTGTCTGTAATTTTCTGGTGAACTGAACAAGCAGAGGACATTTATCACCCTGCCTCTGCCTCAGAGAGGCAGATGACATCTCCAACACCTCCACCCACACCTCCTAAGATCTTCTCCGCTGCCTCCGTCCCACAGCTGCTCCACTGTTCAACTCCTCACCACAACATCTCTACTGTTCCTCCTCCTTGTCATACCCATGCTTTACGCTTTTAAATCTGCTCCTCTCACCTCCTCTTCTGTCATTTCTCTCTTTTTTTAATTTGCTTATTGTCTCACCAAACTCCTCCTACTCATTTTTTTTAGGAAGTCTACACTTTCTTCATCCACCTCTTCTGTGCATCTTTTCTCTAATGACTCCTTTTCCCTCACCTCTTTCCCCTTCTCTGTCCTCCTCACTCCTACTAAAACATCAGTGGAAATATTGCTTCGGCAGATGAGATATCTTGTTAATCTTGGTTATTGAACTCATTATAGATATATCATGTTTGTAGTTTTCTGACCCCTTGTATTATTGTATTAACTGATAATTACAGTGGTAACGAAATTAAAAGTCCCTTGTGTATATCATCTATGGTTATGTTTTGTGGCAGCTTGTCATAATATACAGATAAAAAAAGAAAAGAAAAAAGGTAATAGAAAAAGATACTGCTCTCTTTAATCTCCGAAGCCTAAACAATGACTCATTTCTTCACAGTCCTCCCTGCTGAAGACGTATATAGGGGGAATGTTGTCCAGTATTCCACAGTGTTGGGGATGCTGCTGTGTCTTATTACTGAATATTTAAAACAAGTAATATCTACTTTTTTCCAATATGTCCATTGCTTTACAGTTTTTCCTTTTGGTTACCATGGTTACAGGCAACCATGTTGAGGGAAAAATACTGACACAATTATTCTATGAAAAGCCCATCAATGACAATAGGGGATCTACTCTAAAGATATCAGACTAAACTATTACAACAGTAACAGCCTTAGCAGAGAAGTGTAAGACTATGACCAACCTTTGGAGACCAAGAACGAGTGGCGAACATGTAAAATATTCATTGTAGACTGTATTGCCTTAGGATAAAGACTCACACTATGACATTTGGTCAGCCAATATTGTTAGGAGTTGTTGTGAGTGTTATTTCTGTCTTGACATGGTTACAGTGTGAGCAAGTTAAGTCAACAAACAGGGTAACATAAAAATGCCAAACAACACAACACAACATCTGGTCATATCTAGTTCACAATCAAGGGATGAGCTCAATATTAGCTTCCACACAGCTGGTGCACCAATGTTGGAGAAGACAGCCTGCTAATGTGCGTCTTCTTAAAATACACTGAACTGAAACTACATACATATGACAACATATAAGCAAGCAGAACAAAGCAATTGTCAAGTATTAATGGATTTAAAAAGAAATACCCAATTACATTTGCTATCTGGATGCATGCAATAAAATAATTGTCACAGATTTTAGACTATATCAGCTGGTAACCAGGCAGGGCAGGTGGTGCTAGTCTGAGGTGTGTGTGTGCTGCGTGTGTGTTGCGTGTGTTTGTGGTTGCGTGCAGGTGTAGAAGGGCCACGGAGGTCGGCACTCTCCACCCCCTCCTCTGCTCCACTCTCATACCCCAGAGCGAGACTTTCTCTGCTGCTTCTTTGTTAAAATGACAGGCCCTAATAGAATAAATAAGGCCCCTATTTTTACCTGGCTGCCGGCAGGGTGATCGCACTTACACACATACCAGCATGCAACGCTGTGCTGGAGGTTGGTAAAGAGCGGACACCTGACTAGGGGAGGTTGGGGAAGGAGGTCATGGTGATTTAATTGAGAGAGAAAGTAAGGAGAACAGCTGGGGAGCTCGAGTCAGAGAAAAAAAAAAAAAAAAACAGAAGTAGATAGAGTAAGAAAGATACAGGATACGATAGGAGGGGATTAAAGTTGGATTGACACAGTTTGCTGTCTCTTTGCTGCAGACGCACCTTTGCTTGTGTCTGAAATCCCCTTCTCTATACTATACTTTCAATGTGATCTGACATTTAACAAACTCCGTAATGCCACATTTTAATCACAGTTGGGAGTGTTTTGAAAGAACTCCAAAGCATCTAATTATTTTGAAGATGGTTTCAAGAAAACTGGTCTTCAAAAACTGTGTATGATGACTAAGTTTGGAGAAGGTTGTTAAAGCACATTTTGTTAGATAAACCACTTAATATGCAATTAAAAAAAACTATAGACAAAACTTTAATTACATACAGACATTTGTCTCCTTGTCAGTATAAAAAAGTGCAGCTTTAAATATTGTAGTGCCCGTACATGATATGAGGCTGAAGGAAGTGCAGCACCACATCAGTTAATTTTACAGTAGGTATGGAGGTAGAGTTACATGAAACCTACAACCAATCCCAGCCAGTATGGGGTATACAACCATAACTGCATTTCCACATGGTAACTAGAGCTGCTTCTAACAGCCTTTAAAAGTCTTTAACTTTTAAATCAAATGCATTTTGCCGATGTAATAAACTGTCACAACATGAACAGAGCCGCAGTGGCCTTTTTTTTTTCTTTTTTTTTTTGCTGTGCGTGTCTGATCTCTGGCGTGGTAATTGAGGTCATTTGTCTGACAATAGGAAACCCATATCATAACCTAGTGCAGGGAATAAAGTGCTATTAATCACCCAGACAAGGCATCATGGCCAAACACACAAATGCACACGCACACAGAGTGACCACAGTTAATGAGCTATGGCCCCGTCACTACAAACATGACAGATACAGCCATGATAGTCAGGCGTGCGTGCGTGCGTGCGTGCGTGCTTCTCTCTCTCTCTCTCTCTCTCTCTCTCTCTCTCTCTCTCTCTCTCTCTCTCTCTCTCTGGGTCATTAGGAAACAACTGGTGTAAGTCTTCAATTAACTTTACAGACTGCACACTATGTGCTTATTTCACCTACTGAGCTCCGGTCTGCTGAGTTATAATTTACAGTCGATGCACAATTGCCAAAATATACCACAGTTGCTGGGATGTTTTTCATTGATTTGGTATTAAAGTTAAAATCCACGTCTTTAAGGTAACCGTCAATTTATGAGAAGGGTTTTCCCTTTTTTTCCCCCTTTAAGCAGCACACACATTTGATTTTATGAAAGCATTTTCCTCATTAGTATTAAATCATATAATAAACCAGATATCTGCAATTCATTCAGATGAAGAACTTTGGGGTGCTACAGTGACACAAATGAGGAGAATGCAACAAACTTCTGTGTTCTACAACAAGAGACCATCGTTTCTCTTGCAATACAGTCCAAAGTATCCTGCGAAGGACATTTTTTCTTTAAATCTGTGTCCATTTGATGTATAATTACTAACCATATGGATACATATGCCTTGAAACAGCAGGTAGCAGCTGTGCCCCAGGCAGCTAAGACTCAAAAAATGATCAGCGCAGCTTCTAACTGAATATGGAGGGAGTCGGGCCCATCTTGTATTTGGAGCAAAGGGCGAGGACATGGATCATCAAACTCTCCTGTGAGCTCATTACTCCCTCCAAAAGGCCAGGACGTTTCCAAGAAGCCAGGCAGAGATTAAGAAAAATGACTCTGATTTCAAGTTTTTGCCAATGGAATTCATTTCCTTTCCTAGAAACAAATGGTCCTGGTCCTGAAACCGTTACCCACTTAGATTTAATCATTTCAGATCTTCACAGCCCAATGTAATCACTGCTGTTTGTCAGGGAACTGGATTCTGGATAGATTCTGGATTTAAGTTCAGACAATCAGATTTTCACTCCCAAAAGGACCAAATCCAATGTTTTTATTGTTGCCTCAACATGGGGATTGATAACAGCAGGAATGTATGCTGAGATAAATACTGTATGGCCTCCTGTTACTGTGACGCCCATACCTGGCCAATGGCAATCTTCAAAGTAAAATGTAAGGGTGCAGTTTAAATAGCTGTAAATAAAAAATGTAGGTTCTACAAAAATGATTC